>NW_026926669.1:0-28069 GCF_032062105.1 Saccostrea cuccullata | reverse complement strand
ATCATTTTCTTGATTTTTTTTTACGTTAGAACCATGGATAAGGCTGATATCGAAGCAAACAACTAATTCAGAAACTAGTGGAACTCTACAAGTGTATCACAACAACGAATGGGGTTATGTTTGTGAAAGTGGATTTGATGAGGATGACGCTGTAGTAGCCTGTCGTGAACTGGGATTGCCAACGTAAGAGATCTTTCACATGTGTTTTGTTTTAATATACATTTATTATATATTACATATATATATATTATTAAAATGTTTAAAAAATTGATCTAAAATGATATAAACGTTGAAAAAAGAATGCTACCCTTACAAAAATTATGCAACATTTAAAAACATTACTATAGTAAAAATATATTTTGATTCACAAAGAGTAAGTAAAGTAAATTACATTAGCCTTGGCATTTTCACTTGATGAACAATCAAAAATGACTGATATTGAATTGCATATTGAGTCTTTGACGTTCTTGTCTAAGCCTCAGTTTTTTGTAATAATTTTCTGTTAAAACAGGAAATACGTGCAAGAAAAATCTGGAAGTACATATTTAAGTGCTAAAACGCACCTGAAATATGTCAATTGTAACGGTGATGAGGAAACTCTGTCCGATTGCGCTGCTGACAATGGGAGCTATTGTTCAAGTTATAGAAACACCAGGGTTAAGCTCTTCTGTGATAGTGGTAAGGCACAATTCAACAAATAAGTACCTTCATCATAAGCAACTAAAGTAGAAAAAAATCATTCGATTATGAATTGCTAAATATACTCCTGATTTTTCTTATGGTTGTTTTTTAAAGTTCGATCTCAAAGCTGATTTTCTTTAAAAGAAAATATGTTGCAAAACGCACTCTTAACATGGATGCAGTTAGTTTATTTAACAATGGATTTACCTTTTTATTGCTACATATAATTTGTAACTAGTAATTTTTTACTCATCCCACTGTTATTAAATGAATAGGGAGAGTATAATTTTTGGTTGTTCCTGGAAAGTACTACATTTAACTGAAAATATTTTATGACATATTGGAATCAGAAGTTTTTATAATGAAAACAATGTCCATTGATGGAACTAAAAGTTACCCAAGACATACCATTCAAACATATTTACAAAAAAAAAAAAATGATTTATTATTATGTCGCCCTGAACGAAGTCGGGCTACATATTGCGATTGTACGCGTGTTTTATTTCTCCAGACAGTTTCTAGGAGATGGCTGTTACAGTTTTCCTGAAACTTTCCTCGAAGGAGGATCCCTGATTGTAGTTGTGTTGTGTGGTCATTCAGTTTCAAAATGGCTACCGTTGCCATGGAAACCTGCAAAAAGCGACGAATTTTGCTTGCGAGTGTTCTCTCTGGTTCCTTGAACATTCTTCATGAAAGTAATGATTAGTATCTGTAATTGTGCTCATTGGATTTAAGAATTGCAAATTGTCAATAGTTTCCATGGATACAGGGGAAAAAAGAAAATTCTTTAACTTTGATTTTTAAATCAAAGTACTGAAAGGACTGATACGAGTTGATGGTTGTCCAAGCTTAGCTAATGGGTTTTATTTTAGTGATGAAAAAATGATAGTCTTGTCCATTTCGGGGCGACATACGCTATTGCTTGCAATAGCGGACTTTCTAGTTGTTATTATTTTAATTCTTCTGTATAGGTAATTGTCGATACCTCGAAGTCCGCGGGACCGAGAAAAAACTTCAAGAGATCAAGACTCCGAGATTTCAAGAGTCCGGAATTTTCCGGGTTTGTTGACCGGTTTTGAAATTAGTCTTACCGGATGTAATTAGTAATGTAGTGCTAACCTTTTACACGTGGTGTTTACACAACGGTGTGTTTTTGTATTGCAGATAAATTTTTATTAAATTGAGAACATAAAACATGTACATCGTCACTTCATGTTTATTTATTTATTCTTTTTAATACGAACGTCAAACTACGTATCGTTAAATGAAAACGACATTTTACCGCGTGGTACATAGCATTGACTACTTCAAACATGATAATTAAACGTTGAACGAAGTTCTGTAAGTATTTGTGCAACAACAGTCATCATATTGACAGTGAGGTTGTTTCTGCATTATTATATATCGTTCCTTTGACACTGACTCGAAATAAAAATTAAACTATTTAGTTTTTCGCCTTGTATTCAATATACTATTTTTCATTGACACCGCTTCTCTGAATTATCGTAAGACAGTAGATGATAATTATTCTATTATCATATAGGCAACATATGATTAATTATAAATCAATTATCTCCTAGCAGTATATACATGTAAGTGTCACCTGAATAAACATCCCGTTTCTCGAGACCCGCGTCTTCAGCATGGGGCCATTTAAATGTCCAGGTAAACTCGCTAATTATGTAACATTGTATACACACAGCCACTTCGAGGTTTCAAGGGTAATTTCCAATAGATTATGCAGGGCGGGACTGCATTTTGAATTCGATGGATCAAGGGTTTCGAGAGATCAAGGGTTCGAGAAATCAAGAGTTACCTGTAATAAAATACAATTTCATAATACGCGCTTTCTCAAAAAAGAAGACTTTTCAACGTCATTTTTCTTCATTATCTGTTCTTAACTTATTTTATAATTGTTCAAGAAAGTAAATGTTTTTAGAATGCCCTCGCATGAAGTATGGTGACAATTGTCAAGAAGACTGCCCGTGTAACAGCTATAATACAGAATCCTGCGATATGGAGACTGGGGAATGTGTTTGTAAGCCGGGATATACCGGGTTCTCCTGCAACTGCCAAGTTGGTCTTCATTCCTGTAACTTAACCGTTTCTGATTGCTACGAGGAATCGAGTGAAGTATTCTGTATTTGCAAAAAAGGTTTTACGAAATCAGAGCACAATTGCACAGGTAAGGAAAATGTTATTCTCCTTGCTTAAGATGTTAAAATGTGCTTTATGTATCTAAATATGTTCTTTAAAAGTATTGTCATCCACGTTATCTAGATAAGTTTTTGAAACGTTTTATTCAATTGTGATAATTTATATTCCAATTTCCATGCCCTACCTTTATGTTATTTATGTATAACTTATTTACATGTACGGCTAAATTTATTTTGAGTTTTGATTTTTGGCTAAAAAAATAACAAAGTTGCGGAAAACAATAGGTTTAAAATTTTCATTCTTAGCAAATGAAAGGCATAAATAATGCTTATAAAATTAAAGAGCAAGTAAAATGTAAATATTTTTTTGGTCACAGACAATGTGCGCTTAAGTCAGGAAAATTTCGTGCAAGTCTTCAAAGGTGATGGATGGACTGGTATTTGTAATAACAACCTGAAGTCTAATGCTTTAGTTACCTGCCGCCATCTTAACCTTAGCACGTACGTATCGTGGAGTTTTACTATTATTTACTTTTTAAATACAATTATAAAAGACAGACAAATCATTTGTAAAAACATTTATTTTAAATCAAAATTACATAATCGCCGTTAACGTGTAAATGCATTGTGCCTAAAGTTTCACTTGAATGGAAGTGAAGCTAACCCGAGACCTGGTGAACAGAACGAACTTTCGCAAGTGCCCGCCAAAGTTCCTTGTAATAATTCCAATAAAAATATTCGCAGGCAATCGCTCTATTGAACAGAGGCCTGAATTGTCAACAATGAGGACGTCGGGTAACTTCTGCTTGTCAAGATCGTTATATGTTTTCGCATGTGAGAAATCTTGACTTAAGGGTTTATTGTTTGATTAATAAGGCCGTTCCGTTTATTTCATTAGTAATTCAGCCTTTATCCATTTATTATGATCAAAAAAATTATATTAATTAATATTTTAGCTCACCTGAGCCGAAAGCTCAAGTGATCTTTTCTGATCACATTTTGTCCGTCGTCCGTCCGTCCGTCGTCCGTCCGTCCGTCCGTCTGTCCGTCTGTCTGTCCGTCTGTAAACTTTTCACATTTTCGACTTCTTCTCAAGAACCACTGGGCCAATTTTGACCAAACTTGGTACAAAGCATCCTTGGGTAAAGGGGAATTTAAATTGTTAAAATGAAGGGACATCCTCCCCTCGCAAGGGGAGATAATCTAGAAAAGACAAAAATAGGGTTGGGTCATTAAAAAATCTTCTTCTCAAGAACCACTGGGCCAGTAAAGATGAAACTTATGTGGAAGCATCCTGGGGTAGTGTAGATTCTACATTGTTCACATCATGACCCCCGGGGGAAGGGCGGGGACACAATGGGGAATCAAAGTTTTACATAGAAATATATAGGAAAAATCTTTGAAAATCTTCTTCTCAAGAACCACTGGGCCAGAAAAGCTGAAACTTATGTGGAAGCATCCTGGTATAGTGTTGATTCTATATTGTTCACATCATGACCCCCGGGGGAAGGGCGGGGCCACAATGGCCGATCAAAGTTTTACATAGAAATATATAGGAAAAATCTTTGAAAATCTTCTTCTCAAGAACCACTGGGCCAGAAAAGCTGAAACTTATGTGGAAAGATTCTGGTATAATGTAGATTCTAAATTATTCAAATCATGACCCCCGGGGGAAGGGCGGGGCCACAATGTTGAATCAAAGTTTTATATAGAAATATATATAGGAAAAATCTTTGAAAATCTTCTTCTTAAGAACCACTGGGCCAAAAAAGCTGAAACTTATGTGGAAAGATTCTGGTATAATGTAGATTCTAAATTGTTCAAATCATGACGCCCGGGGGAAGGGCGGGGCCACAATGGGGAATCAAAGTTTTACATAGAAATATATTCGAAAAATCTTTGAAAATCTTCTTCTCGGGAACCACTGGGCCAAAAATGCTGAAACATATGTGCCCATGGAAGGATCATGGGGTAGTGTAGATTTCAAAATGTCTAAATTATGATCAGTGGGGTAGGGTGGGGATGCATTATGTATAACATGGGGGGAAACTGGTAAAGAACAGAATGGTCAAAGCTTCTCAGGTGAGCTATGTGGCCCATGGGCCTCTTGTTTTACACACATATTTATTGTTTGACGATAAAATCTTGATATGATTTCCAGTTATATTGTGTGTTTGTTGTTATATTTAGCAATTGTCTCTCTTTATTGTCAAAGATCTAATATATATTGAACGCTTCTTATCATTTAATGGAAAATGTTATTCTTTCAGGGAAGTTGTATATTCAACTTCAAAGTATAGAAGATATGGATACACCGAGAAGTCGGTCAGTTGTAGAGGAACAGAGAACATATTGTCGGATTGTCCTTCTAGAACGGGCTCCTCTTGCTCCTACACCCCAGTCGTCCACTGTGGCGGTCAGTCTCTAATTATGTTCCCCAAACGAAGTTTGGGAACATATTGTTTTTACTTTTTTTCTGAATTTTCTTCTCCGGTACTTTTTTTGTCCGCGAGTGTTCTCGTAAACTACTCATCCGATCTAGGTGAAACCTTTTTAGGGTCACTAGGTATGTTATGTAGATGTGTGTAACGCGTGAAATGACCAATATGATAGATATAGCCGTAACCTTTTAATTTTTTGATGAAATGCTTTGAAACTCATAATATAAGGATATAATAGTAGTATAGACACGATGACATGGTCAAAATAGCAAGATCTCACGCGCATGCACGTGTGCTTCGTTCCGATTGGTTGAAACAAAAGTCTTTATATCTTTTTTGTTCTCTGACAAAATCCTTTGAAATTTTGAACATAGTCATACATTATGAAGATCTACAGCATGATATATAAGAATAATCATGAACGCACGCACATGCACGTTAGCTGCAATCTGATTGGCTAAAAGTTTAAATGCCTAAATCTTTCTTAGTTCTCAATAATACAGGGTGAAATTTCGAATATGAATATATATAATGAATGCCTACATTATTCTACCATCAAAAGTAAATGCAAGGACGTCATGCACATGCGCGCACACACAATGCGTTAAACGACAGTATACTTAAGTCTTTTGATGTTCATGCAGAATTAAGAACTTCTAAATGTAAAGACATGTAACATACTGAAGCAGATCTTTTTACCCTTGACCTTGATAATGAGGTCAAGGTCACTAGTAACCTGAATAAATTGTTGATATTAGCTATTTACCAAAATGACCTTGACCTATGAACTTGAGATCGACCTTAACCTTTGACCTTAACCCAAGGGTAGAAAGAAACCCCCCACCCCTCACATAAAGTAGAGAATCGCTGTAAAGCTCAAATTACACCTTGGACCCACGTAACATTTCAAGGAAACTGCAGAAAAGAGCTCGAGGAAAGAGTATTAATATATTTGATGTGAGTTTCCAAAGGATATAGAAATTATTAATTTAATTAATTTCAAATCCTGTCGTGTTTGAAATTAAAGTACAGATGAACAAAGTTGGTATATAAGCCTTCTATGTTTACATGTATTTATTCGGATGTCGTTAATAGCATTCAATTCTACTGATTTGAAACAATATTTTCATACTAAGCATCCTTTGTTTATTTAACCTTTGAAATTTAATTGATTTTTTTTTAGAATTACGCAATTCCCAGAAATTCAAAATCAATATACATGTACGCTCCTTCGTAAAAAATATATATATTTGCATTCATAAAAAATATATTAATAAGAAGGTCTTAAAGAATATTGGTCACATTAGCTGATACGAATGTCTTTATAAATATCTATTGTAAACCCCAGAAAGTAGCCTCCTATGCATTGGAAAAAATGATTGTTCCGGTCAAAAACCTTAACATGTATATATTTATTTACATAGTATATAAAATTTACTAGGCATGGGTACCAGAGTTGTCAAAATGACCAGAGAGGAAATATATTTAAATAAATCTGAACAGATTAAAGGAAAATCCCTTTTCTATGTATGGAACTAAATCTTACTAAGTTCATTTTGATTGGTTAGCCATCGGCGTGATATCCTTAGTCGATTTCAACACTGCCTTGTCGTAGGAATAAAACCAACTTTGAGCCCGAGGTTAAAATCAGTAGAGAATTTAAATGTGAATAGGTATTTCAAAAAATGATATATACTTGAAATGTGGTAACTTTATATCTGTATTTTTTCTATTATTCGCGGGATAGAAAGATGTGTTAATCGCTTAACCAACATGCCATGATCATTTTGCATATGCATGTACATGTACGTGTGTGCCAATGCAAAACGTTAAACGATATATAGTTGATATCATTGTAAATTTTATATCTTTAAATGAAATCCTTAAGTGCTTAGTATATTTATAAAAGGTGTTACAAGAAAAGCTATGGCACGAAAAGGGACATGGGGAGCGTTTGGGGAACATCTGTAACGGTCCCCGTTACAATTAGCCATAGTTCTATATCGGGAGTATTAAGAGGTTATTTTGCTCTGCAAAAACCTTGTATGGTTAAATAGATTTGAATTAGTCTTGATCTTTCATACCACTTCTTTTTTATGGGACATACAAGAACTTTTATTTGCACCATGCAAGAAGCGTTTCCTTTTCATTCAATTTAAGATTTTTCCAAAAAGTGAATTGGTCATAAATATATGATACATGGAAATCCCTGTCGTCAGTTGACCTTATTTATCGTGTTCAATTTCAGAGTGCCCAGAGTGGAGATATTCAGCAGACTGTTCCGAGACATGTGAATGTGACAGAGAAACAAGTACAGGGTGTGATTTCAGAGACGGGACCTGTTCTTGTCGTGACGGTTTTAAAGGGGAGGACTGTAGTTGTCACGTATCTACAGCTCCTTGCTCGGGATCGTCCTCTAAATGTAAACTTGACAGGTGTATCTGCAAAGAAGGATCTTTTAATCAGTCAGCATCATGCTTAGGTAATTAGAATTATATGTTGACATTGAAATGTAAAGTACTTAAATCCAACGCATAGCAAGTCACATATAATAAACTAAGTGCCCATCTTTAAAACCTTTTGATGTATGACCTTCAGATCATTAACTGCATTTTGAAGAGTTACATACATGTAGATAAATCTTTCATTTTTTCTGTTCAATCTGTGAAAGTCTTCTGATTTCCTTCAATCGTAGCTAAACAGAAGAAAAATGCACCTATCTACCAATATGGTCAATTTTTTAAAAGTACCGTATAAATTATAATTTTTTCCAGCCAAGAATAGCTAGGAATTAACAATGTGCCAAATCGTTGCTATATTTTTGCATAAGTAGCTTGTTCCTGATTCGCGGTGTTTAAAGAATAACCTTGTTGCATTCATAAACTCGAATAATTTTTTCACTTGATTTGATGAAAGAAAATTATATGTACAAAAGTTATCATTTCCAAATGCATTCAATTTGATTCACGTATTATAAAATTTCATATTAAAAAAAAATTAATTCTAACTGAAAAAAGTAATATCAAAATTATTCTTATTGTATTTATTAATTTTAATTAAATTTTTGGCGAAATTTGAAAGTGTTTATCACACAAGTTACGACTAGTACTACCTGAATGGGAAATGGTCATTTTTGGAAGAAATTGTGATATTCTGGCTATTGATAAGGTCGTGGAGCTTTTGATTAAGATGCTTGTATTCTTTTTTTCTCTCCTCAAGTTGATTTTGAATGTTAGAAAACAAGCATTCAATTGATTAGAAAGAGAAGATAGATATGCCTTTCCTGCAATGATGATTTAATGTAATGTAACACAGTTATTTCCGGAAGGAATTGTGATATTCTGATGATTGATATGGCCCTAAAGCTTTTGATATGGTGTTTGTTTTTTTTCTCTCCTCAAGTTGATTTTGAATGTTAGAAAACAAGCATTCAGATGATCAGAAAATAAAGATACATATGCCTTTCTTGCCTTTTTGATTTAATGTCATGTAGCACTGTTACTTCAGCTCATAGTATCACAATATTGTCACTTATGAAATAATACAAATTTTCATCATTTGTTGCGATTTTTTCCTTTATTTTTCCCTCCCTCCTCTATCTGTTGCCTAATTTTATTTTAAATATTGATGCTTAAATTTACTTTGATTTTTTTTTAGATTTTGCTGATGTCATTTACTTTTGCTCTTTTGAAAAGTATTCATGGAAAAGTACGTGTAGCATTGAAACAACAAATACACGTTTGTACCGAAACTCTGTAAGTGCATTTCAACTGTTTATAGAATCGTGATATATAATAACTGATATTATTAATTATCATGAAAATGTGTATTTGCTTTCCCAAAAATAAAGAAAAATGCTATTCTAAAGTACCAATTTTAAACAAACTTACAGCAAAGCATAACAGTTTGAAGGTTTTTTTTTCTAATGGAAGGAATATCTGTTTTTCAGTATGACGAAAATAATTGAATCATAAAACTATACCATTGGTACAGAAAATTTACGAATATATTGGGGAAAATATCCTAAAATATCAAAATTATACATGGACACAACGAATATTTTTAAAGATCAAAAGTCCATAAAACAATACAAAATAGGACAAGTGCAATCACGGACCTCCAAAACATCTAAGTCGGGATTAGGTGTGGAGGAGTGAGAATCCTATACATAATCACATTTATAAAGAAGCTTATACTCATAGAATAGATTCAGTTTTGTTCCAGTCGTGATCCGCCGTGTTAGGTTCAGACATATTAGATTATTTAGTATCAAATATACTGTATACATGTACAAATGAATAAGAAGTAATCAAACTTTTCCTCAAGAACAATAATAAAGGAATAATTGTCTTTTTGGTTTCATGGTGTGATCAATCGAATGACTTGTGAGTGACTTGCGTAAATAATTTGCATGTTGAAAAGTAATCATATACTTTAATTATTTTTAACTGTTTCATTCCGTTATTTAAACAGGTAAGTGGCCTATCAATGTTAAGCCGAATGTAAAATTTTAATCTAAACTGGGTTTTTTTCTTTTAAGATCTTATGCATCTTTTTATACTCTCTTTGTTTTTATTATTCACTCCCATACATCTAGCCCCTTTGTTAATTTGTTTAGTAAGTTGCAGGAAGACGATTCTAAAAATTGATTAAAACATCCTAAAATCTGAACATTTGCTAAGTCAAAATTGCACATAAATTTGATCAAAGGTATAACTGTTTTTTTTTTACTGTTGTAGGAAGGAGGAATTTTAAGATTACCGACGGTAAAATAGCTTTTGTAGACACTAACTGGTTCTGGGATAACTTATAAAGATTTTTTTGGGGAAAAAATATTAACTTATATTATATATGAATTCGTATCTTATTTGAATTTAAAGGCACGATTTGCAGTGTTCTTAGTAGATATAATTCAAGTGCAATCAGATGAATGTTATGCTTATTTTTAATTTTATAAAAACAACAACACCAAAAACAAAAAACAAAAAACAAAACACTCGAAACGAATAAAGCTAAAGAAGATAAATTTTTTGTATTCAAAATGACACATATATTTGATAAAATGTTGATGTTTTCACTGTTTTAGAGCAGAAGAATATTTGTCAGACCATGGGTAAAAAAACGTTTAAATTAAATAGCCCATCTTGATTTACCGATTAAATATTTTTAAATCATAAACAAAAGTTAAAGTAATAAAATATTTGTATATTAAAGAAGTCAACTAATTTTTAAAGTAGGGTGCTAATTCATAATGTAAAAATAATTTAATTAATTATTTTTTTGGCTAATTAGCTCACCTCAACGAAGTTGGGGGGAGCTTATGTGATACCCTCGGCGTCGGCGTCGGTGTCGGCGTCGGCGTCGGCGTCCCGGGTTAAGGTTAAGTTTTTTGGAGCAGTTTTCTTTTTAAGTACTTCTATGTCTTATATTGATTAGACATGCATGGAAGATGTTGCTAGTGTGTTTCATTGTACCAGTCAAAGTTTCAGATGCTGCAATTTCAGCAAAGGAATGACCAGGTTAATGTTTTTGGTGCAGGTTAACATTTTTGGTGCAGTTTTTGGTGTAGGTCTCATTTCCGAGTAACTATAAGCTCTATGTTGACCAAACTTACATGGATGATACATCTTAGGATGCATACTACCAGCCTTGCTTCGGATGCTGAATCTGACCTACATTTTCCGGTTGAGTGAACAGGTTAAAGTTTTTGGTGAAGGTTTCATTTCAAAGATACTTTGAGCCCTATAATGACCAAACTTGCATGGATGGTACATCTCAGGATGTATTCTACTAGACTTGCTTCGGATGCTGAATCTGACCTACATTTTCCGGTTGAGTGAACAGGTTAAAGTTTTTGGTGCAGGTTTCATTTCCAAGTTCCTATGAGACATATAATGACCAAACTTACATGGATGATACATCTTAGGATGCATACTACCAGCCTTGCTTCGGATGCTGAATCTGACCTACATTTTCCGGTTGAGTGAACAGGTTAAAGTTTTTGGTGAAGGTTTCATTTCGAAGATACTTTGAGCCCTATAATGACCAAACTTGCATGGATGGTACATCTTAGGATGTATTCTACTAGACTTGCTTCGGATGCTGAATCTGACCTACATTTTCCTGTTGAGTGAACAGGTTAAAGTTTTTGGTGCAGGTTTCATTTCCAAGTTTCTATGAGACATATAATGACCAAACTTACATGGATGATACATCTTAGGATGCATACTACCAGCCTTGCTTCGGATGCTGAATCTGACCTACATTTTCCGGTTGAGTGAACAGGTTAAAGTTTTTGGTGAAGGTTTCATTTCGAAGATACTTTGAGCCCTATAATGACCAAACTTGCATGGATGGTACATCTTAGGATGTATTCTACTAGACTTGCTTCGGATGCTGAATCTGACCTACATTTTCCGGTTGAGTGAACAGGTTAAAGTTTTTGGTGCAGGTTTCATTTCCAAGTTCCTATGAGACATATAATGACCAAACTTACATGGATGATACATCTTAGGATGCATACTACCAGCCTTGCTTCGGATGCTGAATCTGACCTACATTTTCCGGTTGAGTGAACAGGTTAAAGTTTTTGGTGAAGGTTTCATTTCGAAGATACTTTGAGCCCTATAATGACCAAACTTGCATGGATGGTACATCTTAGGATGTATTCTACTAGACTTGCTTCGGATGCTGAATCTGACCTACATTTTCCGGTTGAGTGAACAGGTTAAAGTTTTTGGTGCAGGTTTCATTTCCAAGTTCCTATGAGACATATAATGACCAAACTTACATGGATGATACATCTTAGGATGCATACTACCAGCCTTGCTTCGGATGCTGAATCTGACCTACATTTTCCGGTTGAGTGAACAGGTTAAAGTTTTTGGTGAAGGTTTCATTTCGAAGATACTTTGAGCCCTATAATGACCAAACTTGCATGGATGGTACATCTTAGGATGTATTCTACTAGACTTGCTTCGGATGCTGAATCTGACCTACATTTTCCGGTTGAGTGAACAGGTTAAAGTTTTTGGTGCAGGTTTCATTTCCAAGTTCCTATGAGACATATAATGACCAAACTTACATGGATGATACATCTTAGGATGCATACTACCAGCCTTGCTTCGGATGCTGAATCTGACCTACATTTTCCAGTTGAGTGAACAGGTTAAAGTTTTTGGTGAAGGTTTCATTTTCAAGGTGCAGTGTACTATGAACCCTATAATGACTAAATTGCATGGATGGTACATCTTAGGATGCATACTACCAGACTTGCTTCGGATGCTGAATCTGACCTACATTTTCTGGACGAGTAAACAGGTTAAAGTTTATGGTGCAGGTTTCATTTCCAAGTAACTTTGAGCCCTATAATGACCAAACTTGCATGGATGGTACATCTTAGGATGCACACTAATGGACTTGCTTCAGATGCTGAATTCGACATACATTTTCCAGATAATAGACCTCGTAAAAGTTATGGGTGCAAGTCTATCACCAAGAAACTATAAGGCTTATATAAACCAGTTGCACAAATGATGCATCAAGGGATGAAAACTCTCAATCTTTCTTCAGATGCTGGATTTTAATTACATTTTCATGATGAAGAACTGGTTTTTAGTTTTTATATAGGTCTATTCCAAAGTATCAAAATTGCATAAATTTTGCATTTTAGGATGTATACTTTTTGTTGGTTAATTGTGTGACTTAATTTGCCTTACTTAAAGACAACACACGTTGAGGTGAGCTCTGTAATCTCTGATTACCTATGTTTTTCAATTTTGTCTTAACCTTGTTATGTTACAGTAGATAAATTACAGAAAACTTACTAATGATTGAATTACGGTAAATTAAATTCCAATTAATAGAAAATATGAAGAAAATAACTATATATTGTTCTCACTGTTTTAGGGCAGATGGATTCTTGTAGACACAAGGGTAAAAAGATTTTAAAGATGTTAACTGGTTTTGGATTACTAAGGGAAAAATATGTTTTAAAAATTAACATGATTTTTATATTTTAAAACTATTATAATTTAAAACCATTCAAATTCGCATCGCAGAAAAGATAAAATTTAATGCAATTTGTTTTACTTTGTTAATATTTTTGTCTTGATGTTTTCTTTTTTTTCTCTCTTTGTTCACTCTTCTAGCTTATGAAATATATGCCATATACAGGTGCACTGTAGGCACGTAGGTGTAATTTTTAGTAAAACAGAAATTTAGCGATTTAGTCTTAAAAAGCTTCTTAGCGATAAGTGCCTTAGAAACAGCACCTTTCAATGTAGAATAATGGCTAATGATATAACCAATTTTAATGCTGCATCAAGTTTGTTAAAGTGTCGAAATTGTATTTATACTAATTAATTTATTTATATGGTAATTGTAAAACTTACAAAAATTATACGATTTCATTAGATATACCACCACTTTTTTACATTCACTCATAGGATTTTGTACATGTTAGCCCCCTATTTTGTTTTCACTCCTCTCAACATCTTTTCAAAATTGAAAAAAAAAGTAATAGTTATAATATTGTTTTTTTTCTCCATTTTTGATAATGGTTTTTTTTCATTTTTTCTCGTCAAATGCAACCGTCTTTGTATCCGTTCATTTTAAAGCAAACTTTTGCTTTGCCTTAATACAGAAAGAGTGCAGTTCATGTAACTTCTGTATTTTCTGAACATTAATATTACACTAAGGCGCATGATGATAGAAGTATTTCTCATCTGTTCGACTGCTTTCCTTGTTAAAGAGATGGCATTTTTCAGGTTAACTTCAAACGCAAAATTTCAAAGTTTCAGACCATGAATATAATTAAGAATTCTCTTTCAATATATATATAATTTACTTTGTTAAAGCGGCAATACGGCTGCAAATCGTGTGCTTTCTCATTCAAATTTACCCAATATATCATTCAGGAATAAGGTAAAAAGTAGAATTAACGTAATTAAAATCTGCTGGAAAATCAAGGGTCGTACAACTTAGGTCAGTTTACTTGTACCACGTGAATTCTAAAATGGCACGTGCATACAATGTAGGGTTTACAATCATAATGGAATATTAAGTAAAAGCAGTTCTGAGAATCAAAATATCTTAACTCTCCGGTAAATTAATAATTGTTAACATATTAGTCTGCATTCAGACGAATTTAAGATGATTCAGTACAAATGTTGACGTTTTGTGTTTTGGGGTGAAGGAAAGGAAAATCCACCAAATCATACGTCATCGCGGCAAAATGTCAAACAAAATATCTTTCTGCAGTTCCAATACAGTTTGCTTTTCAAATGGCAATAATTTTTATATGTCATAAGTGCATTTGTACATTGAGTTTACACTGATTTTTTTCTTTGAAAGCCATGGAGATACAAGAAATAATAACATGTATCAACAATCTGTAGGATATAAACCTTCGCGAGCCCCACGTGAATGTCGCGGAGATCCCGTTTCTTCTTCATCCAATGATTATATTAATCTCCCAACTAAATTTTTATCAGGAAAGTTGCTTTTTAATTTCAAGCCCTTTTTTTGGTTTTGTTTTTCGTTGTGGTCGACTTTGTCAATGTAGCAGGCCTACCGGCTTCCCTCTCTTACCATGCTGTTTTGTTTATGAAAACTATACGCATGCGTGAATAGCATGGAATGTGAAACCTCGAACACGTTCCGATGTATATATTTATGGGCCATAAATAATTATTAATTTTAATGAAATAATCAGAATTATTTACTCATGAAATTTGTAATTTTCTGAAAGTGTTTACATTTATGAGTATGGAAAAAATTCCAAATCCTATAGGAAAATTTTAACAAGTCTGTTTTTGAAGAGATGCGTCGTGTTGTCACTTTAAATGATAAACAATACTTTATTATGCTCTCCATTTTCTGTATGCAGTTTTGTCATTTATCGGAGCTGAATTTCGACAAAAACATGACAAGTAGGGAAAATGTGCAAAGTACCTCGAACAATACTTATCTTTAAGAAGTTAATTTGTACATTTCAACCAAATAGTATAAGAGAAAATTCCATTAATTGATTTGTGTAACCCTATGATAGAAATCTATGATAGAATCATAAACATTTAACATCATACAATTTATAAACAAATTTCCTCTTAGAACATTCACTTTTAAACAAATGATAATTATTTTAGAGAATGTGCACTTTTTACATGAAACAGTTTAATACTATAAGGGTTATGTCTCCTACTTAAACTCGATAGTTATAAGCTTTATTCGAGAACAATGCGACTTTATTTTGTGCGAAAAACCAAGTGAGTTTAAAAAGTTTGTTGAGCTGTATATTATAACATATTGCTAACCGTTTTCGTCCGTCGTCATGCGTCATGTGTCGTGTGTTAACATTTGAGCATTTTCAGCTTCTCTGAAAGCACTGAAACAATTTCAACCAAATTTGGTATATAGCATCTATGGGTGAAGGGAAATAAAAATTCTGAATTCCATGGTCCCTGCCCCCCTGGGGCCTGAGGGATTGGGCCAAAACCACTAAAAGTATTGCAATCTTTAAAAATCTTCTTCTTTACTCTTGGACTTCAAGCAGGCAAACTGTAGGCCTGAATGTAATGAGCATTGGTCCTCTACCATAATTGTGAAATTCATGGCCCCAGGATCAGGGGTTCTAGTGCTAGGGCGGGGCTATATAAATAATAGAGTGAAAATGCATTATTTCTTTGAAAATCTTCTTCTCTGCTCCTGGGTATTAAATAAACTAAGTACATAGTTATGATGAACAAGAGTGCCTCTACCAAAATTGTGAATTTTATGGTACCAGGATCAGGGGGTCCTGGTGTTAGGGCGGGGCTCTATTGATCATATAGTGAAAATGCATGAATTCTTTGAAAATATTCTTCTCTGCTTCTAGGTATTAAATAACTAACTAAGTACATCGTTATGATGAGCAAGGGTGCCTCTTCAAAAATTGTTCATTTTGGGGCCCCAGGGTCAGGAGTTCTGGTTTAAGAGTAGGGCTCTGTTGATTATGTAGTGAAAATGCATTATTCTCTGAAAATCTTCTTCTCTGCTCTTGGGTTTTAAATAAACTAAGTACATATTTATGATTAACAAGAGTGCCTCTACCAAAATTGTTCATTTTATGGTACCAGGATCAGGGGTCCTGGTGTTAGGGCGGGGCTCTATTGATCATATAGTGAAAATGCATGAATTCTTTGAAAATATTCTTCTCTGCTTCTAGGTATTAAATAACTAACTAAGTACATCGTTATGATGAGCAAGGGTGCCTCTTCAAAAATTGTTCATTTTGGGGCCCCAGGGTCAGGGGTTCTGGTTTAAGAGTAGGGCTCTGTTGATTATGTAGTGAAAATGCATTATTCTCTGAAAATCTTCTTCTCTGCTCTTGGGTATTAAATAAACTAAGTACATAGTTATGATGAACAAGAGTGCCTCTACCAAAATTGTTCATTTTATGGTACCAGGATCAGGGGTCCTGGTATTAGGGTGGGGCTCTATTGATCATATAGTGAAAATGCCTGAATTCTTTGAAAATATTCTTCTCTGCTTCTAGGTATTAAATAACTAACTAAGTACATCGTTATGATGAGCAAGGGTGCCTCTTCAAAAATTGTTCATTTTGGGGCCCCAGGGTCAGGGGTTCTGGTTTAAGAGTAGGGCTCTGTTGATTATGTAGTGAAAATGCATTATTCTCTGAAAATCTTCTTCTCTGCTTTTGGGTATTAAATAAACTAAGTACATAATTATAATGAGCAAGAGTTCCTCTTCCAAAATTGTGAATATGGTCCCAGGTTTAGGGGTTCTGATGTCAGGGCGGGGTTTTATTGATTATATAGTGAACATACATTTATTCTATGAAAATATTTTCTATTGCTTCTGGGTTTTATGCCAATGATCCAAGTATATATATTTATGATGAAGAAAGGTGCATCAAGCAAAGTGTTTTTATGCCCCCTGGGTCAGAGTGGGGGGGGGGGGGGGTACATTCTCTGAAAACAAATCAATGCTTTGAAATCTCCTCTTTGGTATTAATCAACCAATATATGATAAAATTTGCAAAATTTTAAAATATGTGCCTCCTGGGTCAGTGGCTCCTTTGGGGTTTGGTGTACGACTGGGTAGAAAGTGGAAGTGCATTTTCTCTTTGTTACTCTGATCTACCTCTTGGTATTAAGTAAATAGAGTAAGCATGCTAAGTTAATAACTATGATAAGCAATGATGCCTCTTTCAGAATAGTTAATTTCATGGCCTCTGGTTAAAAACACGAACCAAATTTTATTGTTTGAAAGTTGTTACACAATACTCAGGTGACCTTTAAGGCCCATGGGCCTCTTTTTTGTCCCCCGCTTGAAAAGTGGGGTATATTAATTTGGGTTTGTCCGTCCGTCCGTCCGTCTTTCTGTCCGTCTGTAACGCTTTTGTTTCCACACGATATTTCAAGAACCCTTTGAGCTTTTGCAATGAAATTTAGCATAGCAACTCCCTATGGACTAAAGAAGACCCCTATTGATTTTGAGGTCAAAAGGTCAAAGGTCAAGGTCATAATTGAGCAAGTTCTGTCTGTTATAACACTTTCGTTTCCACATGATCTCTAGAACCATTTAAGCTATTGCAATGAAATTTTGTGTAACAACCCCCTGTGACCTAAGGAAGACCCCTATTGATTTTGAGGTCAAAAGGTCATAGTTCAAGGTCGTAAATTTATACATTCTGTCTGTGTGTAACACTATTATTTCCGGGCGATATTTCAAGAAGATTTTGAGCTTATGCAATGTAATTTTGAACCAAAACTCCCGAGGACCTCTCTCACCCCTCTCAAAGTGCCCCGCCCTGTTTGTTTTATTAGTATTTATAGTATTACATATCGCTATTTTTAGCACAGGGGCATGCGGAGAGTTATTGCGTATAAAACAGGTTCTCGGTGGACTTTATGTTCTTATTATATCTATTAGAACTGTTTAATAAAGGCTAAATAAATCAATCACCATGGATTGTGTAAAATTTTGACAATATCGAGCATGAATATATACATGTATGTGACTTTACTTCTGCATATACTTGACAACATTTAAAGCGCCTCCGTGGTATAGTGGTATGTCTCCCGCTTCACAAGTGAGAGGTCCCTGGATCGAATCCCGGGCGATCCTTTTTTTTTTAATTTTCTTTTCTTTTTAAATGATAGTATTCAGCATGTGAAAAGAAAAATTTATGAGGTTATAAAATCACCATTACAGTGTGATAAATATTCCATATAAAAAGAATCTTCTATACACATAATAAAGAATAAGCAATCAAATCTTTATACGCAAATTGACATACATGTATTTTATTTGCATCAGTATACATGTATACATTTAATAATTCTACAAATTCAGTCAGGGGGATCCGACTTTTTCCCTAAGCGGGGGACACGAATTCTCTGAATTAGATTGTTTCATAATGATTCAGTTGGGCACGAAAAAGTAAATACAAAGAGATCTGGATATGGAATTTCAATTAAAGTATTTTGGTCGGAAATTTTATATTAAAAAACGAATATCCAAGTAATATGCGATTTGTCGGGTTCAAACCCAACAATAAAAAACAGGCTGAGAATCATTTTTTACCTTCGGGACGCGTTTATTATTACTCTATATCGCTTATATCAAACATCGACATTTGCTTAAGTTTAAAAACTGATCTTTGACAAAATGGACTAAATATATAGATTCATTTTCTGAAAGATAAGTTTTGTAAAAAGAATTAAACTTAGGGTAGTTTTTTTTTCTCAAACCGAAGAATGTTTATCATAAATGATGTGCTTAGTATAAAAGGAATAGTGGAAATAGGAATATCAAGTTCGAATACAATCTCTTAGGCAATTACCGCCAAGACGCACCCATAAAAAGAAATTTGGAATATGAAAAAAACAATAAAAATAATAACAGTTTTTAATTTTTTGGTGTCTTTGGTGTATGTATGAAAGAAATTTGGAATATCAAAAACAATAAAAATAATAACAATTTTTAATTTTTTGGTGTCTTTGGTGTATGTTTGCTATTTCATAGATAAGTTGCGGTTTGCTGAGAATTACATAAAGTATATGTTAATGTTCAGTGAATCGTAGAAAAAGTCATAATTGAATTTTTAAAAATTTTAATCTTTTTCACACAGTATAGGCAATTTTCTTGTATTGTTTATCTATCCTCTTACTGCTGAATAAATGTATTTTCCATTAATAAAAAAGAATAAAAGAAATGTCTCTCTATTTGATAATTTACATTGTCTTTTTGTAGTATTTATCAACGTACGGTTGGAAACCAAGCAGCGGAACCGATGACTTAAATTACCTTTATCTGGATACGAAACCTTATTACTTGTCAGCTGATAGCTATTTTACTGAAATGAATATAACATTGAATATAAAACGTAAGTGTCTTCATCAGCTTATATTAAGGAAACACTGATCTGCAATCTTCACTATTTGTATCATTTGATACCGTGGAGTCATTTTCCATACTAAAATATTAGTTTAAAAGTTCTAATGATTGTTTAAGGGTTACGTTTTGCAATGGTAATTGGAATAAAAGTGGAAGATCTGTTTTAGGCATACAACCATATACAACCATATTTGATAAAATACAGTTACAAAATACATATAAATATATATAAATGGACCCTTTCGGAGGTGTTTGTTATTTACCAGAAAATAGTATCAATATTGACTGAGGCGAAACCATTACTGAATTGTTCTGGTAAATAACAAATCTTTTTCACCGCCGAAAGAGTCTTTCATTGTTTTCATCGGATAATTGCCCCCTTTCATTGAATCTTGATGGGGCGACAAAAATAAGCTATAGCCATTATGGATATAATTAAGATTGTAAAGGCCGAGCTTCTTCAAATCTTGAACTCAGGGGTGTGGTAATGCCACAATGGGGTAGCTAGCATTTTGTTTCTAGTAAATAATCTAAGAACAATAAAGCCAAGATAACACATTTTTACATGGAAGCATCCTCAGGTACTTTAGTACAGGCCAATTTTTCTTGAGGAGCAGTATAGCCTAATCAGTCATATCTACGTAGAAACAAATGCGGTTCGCATTAATATTATTTTAATTCAAATCATCAGGGGTGTGGTGGTGGGGGGGGGGGTGGCACAGCAAGTGATTAAAGCTTTGCATAAGAAACTAATTATGGGATCATCTCGTTATATTGACTCAGGTGAGCTTTATTGCCCTTCGGCATTTCTTTTGATTTAAATTTAGAGTTGCTTTTAATAACAAGGTTACTTTTAAGAAATGAAAAGTATTCGGTATACTTCAAATGAACAGGCCAAGGTCAACTATACACAGGTGTAAGTAATACATATGCATATATGGATATTATAATAAATTTTATACTAATATGCTATGTCTTGTTTTTTTATAACCCTAACAATATATTTTTACATTTTGTCAATAGGAAAGCAGTTTTGTCTTTACTTTGACTACTTCCTTTATGGTCGAGGGTCAATAAGGATCTCTACAATAGATAACTCGTACTTGGAATCTTCTGTAGCGGTTCTGTCTGGTTCGCAGCAAAACTGGACGTCCAAAGACACGCAGATAAATGGGTCAAAACCTATACACATGGTAAGATTTTCAGAATATTAATTTGAAAAACATCAAAGACGCTGCTAACGAAGAGCCTGGGACAAAACCTTTTTTTGTCATATATTGTATCTCGTAATATCAATAAAATTTTTTTTCTGAAATTAAAATAAGAAATGAGTTTTCTTCGATATTATGGAAAAATGGAAGTGTCTTTGCTTTGCTATGGGAAACCCGAAATATACTTCTGATCAAAAAGCAAAATAGGAGCTGCACAATGGCACTATATGTATCAAAGAATTTCGGGCCTCTTAGATCAAAACATGGACTTTGCCATTATAATCATATCAGAGGTGGGGATATCATTTAGTAAGCTCAATGCTCACAGTATCTATAGTTTTATCCAATTTTGAACCAATTTTACAAAAGAAGTTTAAACTATTTAAAGCCTTCGTTAACTTGTTAACTTTAATTGCCTTAATTCTGCTGGTATTAAAATTATATAATAAGTTGGCAATACATATTGTACTTCATAGCTTTCCATCTCTAAATTCCAATATCCCGAGTGAAAAAATCCATAAAGATTTGTATCACCTCCAAACAAAAAGACTGTTAAGATAGATCGGCCGCTTGATGATGGAAAATTGTGGGTTCCTTCGGATGAAATCTTAAAACCCAAGGCCTTTCGTCGAGACAGGCGTTGGCACAATAAAGATCCCTCATTGTTCACTGGCACCGAGTGCCAATTGCATGTTAATTCTAGATTTGAAGCCATTAACTGGTACATTATTACCCCTCTTTATGGTTGAAAAATCATTAAATGGGACGTAAAACAACACACTATCGTTCAATCAATATAAAGGATTATTTATGTAATAACAATGCAAATATACAAACTTTCTAATGGTGTGAAATATTTCATTTAAATATTCAGATTAAAATCAGGATGGAGGAGAGGACTGCCATTGACAGAATTATCGTTGCAGGGTCCAATTGTGGTGAGACACACGAGAAACACTTGCTTCATAGATTGATTAAGTTTGAGTAAGGTTAAATCAAGAACAAAAAAAAAGAAAGTAGGAAAATTGTTACATTTATTAAATATAATAGACTAGTATAATCATATTTCTTTTGTGTTTGACTTATTAGTTTGTTCAAACTGGACGTTTGGTCGAAACTGTGATAAATGTGCCTGTGTCAGGATGCACACAGAGTCCTGTGACAAAACTACCGGGGCTTGTCGCTGTAAGGCTGGGTATACTGGGGACGCCTGTCAGTGCGAAGCTAATGGAAAACCTTGTCTCCATGGTAAATCTGTAATTTCAAGTTGTTAGAATTTCATTTTCTATTAAGCAAAATGAGTTCTTTTTCTAAAAAAACCTATTGATTAAAACTTTGATAGATATAGATAATAAAAATATATAATAACTACACATGTTTGTTCTGCTGCTATTTTGTATTGTTTTATGGACTTTTGATTTTGAATAATGTTCGTTATCTCCATATGTTTCATTGAAACTTTTACATTTTTAAGTGTTATTTATTTGGATAAACTGTCGTTTGAATTTGATTGGATTGACTTGAAAAGAAGAGCTTTAATACATTAAATCCTATTTATTTATCAGACGTAAGATTGGTGAATGGAAACACAACAAACATGGGCAGAGTAGAAGTCGTCATTGAAGGCATATGGTCCACAGTATGTGACGGAAACTGGGATGATAATGATGCAACGGTCGTCTGCAAACAACTAGGACTCGGAAAGTCAGTTTCATATTTTTTTCAGCTATCAATATCATTTATTGAAGCAAGGAAAATATTTTATATTTGTTCCTTCCTGCTATAGATACGGAATTGCAATGAAGAATGCTGAATTCGGGAAAGGAGTTGGTCCTATCCATGTTGACAAGGTTAATTGTGTGGGAGGTGAAGAGGATTTGTTATCATGTCCGTTTAGTCGATCTTCATGTGACCACTCCGATGATGCTGGGGTAGTGTGTGGTAAGTTATGTTCTCTTTTAAACTTCTATCTTCTTTTTTATTATTATTTTGAAGTCATTTAAGAAAGACGATCAATTGAATGGTTTGTACAACTTCAGTTAATGTTTCGAGTGTAATCCGCCTAAGAGATGGTACCGATCGGACAAATGGTCGTCTAGAGATCAAATTGGATGGAGGCGGATCTTGGGGTACAGTCTGTGACGACGGCTTTGGAGAATCGGATGCTAGAGTAGCCTGTCGACAGTTAGGTCTACCCACGTAAGAAAAAATGTTTTCTCTAATTAGTTCTCAAAAGATAAGTGGATGGGTAGATTTTTCATATAAGATATATTTGAAAGATCCTAAAAGTTATCTTTATATTTGAGTGAAGGAATATTAATTTTTTTTATGTGAAAACAGAAAGTTTGCCACATCTTAATTTGAAAATAAAAATATTTTTAGGGTTTGATATACAAATTCTACCCCAAGTTTTTCAATGCGTTAGGACAGGACATATGGATCTATACCCATATATTGGATATATATTTTCAAAAGTCTACACCAACATAATTTGTTGTGAATTATATCCATTTTGCATCCACGTTGAATTAACATAACGTCTAGGTTTTTTGGCAATCGCAAATGATTATAAGGAATTTTTATAAAACAAAGAATATTTAATTTTTTATTTATATAGTTTTTCGTCTTCAAATATCTAAAATCGCTGTAAGGAATATGTACAAAATATTCCCAAACACATTTAAAATAACAGACTTCAGTACTTACATAATACAGAAGTAAAGTGTACACAAAAGCTATTTTCAGATTATCAATTCAAAATTTCTGCCTATTTCCCTCCCTCCTTCCTTCACTTTCAATGTGTTTGGCTCACGGTTAGTGTGACCCATCAAAGGGGCATGTTTACTCCTCATAGGCACCTGATCCAAACACTAGAATTTCAGGGGGTCCTTGTTTATGTCCGTTTACATATTGTATGTAGTTTTTAAAATATCGATCACTTCAACATCTTTACTTTTCCATTAATTAATCAAATCAGTGTAAACTTAATGTTTCCTTTGATTCCGGTCATTAACATTCATCAAAGTTTGTATTCAGATGTGTAATAATAGTATACAGTATATATGGTACATTTAAACGGACATAGACATAGTGTCATCTAAAAAAAAATCAAATTTATTATTTTCCATTTTTTTATATTTACAAATTATGAACTAAGGTACTGTGGAATCATCATTGTTCGTGGTGGACCAATGTTCGTGGCTTTCGTGGGTAACCCTGATCCACGAATTTACATCCCCACGAACGTATATACAAACATATGTTTTTATTTGTTAAAACTGATATCGTAAAGTAACCGTTACCCTTATGTCCGTGTAATTGCGCACAAAGAAGACAATCTGTATGTGGTTATTGACACAAAACCAAACTGAAAAAAAACAAAAAAAAATAATTTAGTATCAAAGACATCGTTAACTTTATACAATATTAAAGTAATAAAGTGATCAAAACAAATGTTAAATTTAAGTAGTGTTTACATTATAGTCCAACACGCTCAAATGCCCCTTTGATGAGGTAAATTTTCAGTGCGATTTTGGAGTGGGTGTTAAACAGCCAATTAGCATGAATTGGTTTAGAGATTTAGAAACATGTTCGTGTACCACTGGTGTTCTTAATTATGATAATTTACTGTGACATCACGGCTGTATATATAATTTATCGGTGCAGGTCGTCGGTACGTTTTTGTAACTTAAATAACCAACATTGACGGAGTTACCCTTCTTTGTTTTCACTTTGGAGAAAAATACCAACGAAATTACGTCCCCACGAACCAGGAAATTTTTGGCTACTTTTTTGTGGCTACCCACGAACATTGACCCCTACGAATAAAAATGATTCCACAGTATTTCTAATGATCATCAAAATTTGAATCTCATTTATTGAGATACAAGACAGATTTTGGCTTCAAACCTTTGATATGTATAAACATTTCCCATGCCATGTGTTTGTTTACATAAATTAAATATACTTATATGTGTTCGTTCATGGCAGGTTTTTTAAATAAAAAAGTTTATTCTGAATAGGATAAGACAGTTTCTTGTGATTTTATGATTCTCGTTTTACTAAAAAAAAATGATATTTTCTTTATGTAAACAAAAAAAGAAACAAGCCTTGTATTCATTATGAAGAATTTTAAAGAGCAAGAGCCACTTTGGGCCATATTTAGCCCTGAGAATTTCTGAAAAATCAAAACCGCTCAGTTTAGGTTGCAAATGCAGTATTTATATGTTTGGATGTTGGTGACCAAGTATCTATTAATCGTGACGTAATTTCCCATTTAGTCAATGCATTACGACCTCATGAAATGCGTCATTTTCTTCTTATCCTGTAAATTCCTTTGAAAATGACCTAAAGTTGAAGCATTTTTTTCAATATTTCATATAGATCACAACTTCTGATCCAAAATATGCAAATACATAGAAAATGTCATTGAAAATTGGTGTCTTCCGTAACTTTTAAGAAAATATGGGAAAAAGCACATGTTTATGACGTCATAATTAGCATTTAAAAACACATGTGAGAAAAATGACTTTAATGAATTTTCTGCATTGAATTTCAATTATTTAAAAAGCATGAGTTTTCACCTTTTACACCAGTTTCATTTTTTTTTAGAAAATCACAGTGCAAAATTTGTTTGGAAACCATACCTTCTTCTTTGTTTGTAATGCTTTAATTACTGTCGGAGAAGCATAATGCAATTTTTGCAAAAAACAAAATAACTGTAAGAGTAACATGTTAATGGTGATAAAAAAACCCCCATATCTTTGGAATTTAAGTCAACAGCAAATTAGCAAATTAAGCCATCTTGTTATTTGTTTTTAGGAGATCTGTTCAAGCAAAAACATCTGCTTATTATGGATCGGGATCGGGGCCGATTCTTTTAAGCAATCTACGGTGCAACGGAGATGAACCTGCTATTCAGTCGTGCTCTGGTACAAAAAATCCCAGTAGTTGTGGGCATTACGAAGATGCTGGTATATCTTGCTCAAATGGTAATTTCTCTAATTTTCATTGAAAACATTGGATTGGGGATCTCCTTTTTTACATTAGAACTTGAGATTGAGAGGAATTGAAAATTTTCAAATACATTTTATTCAAATTTTAATGCAAATATTTTATTTAGTAAGATTTTACAAACAATTTAACTTTCTTTTTTCAATTTGCAACTTGTAAAGCATGCCACAATTACATAATGTTATGGTATTTCTCATATACTATGTACCATTACATAATGTAATGGTATTTCTCATATACTATTTAACCCCGTGGGGATCCGGGTTAGAATAGGTCCTCAGTACCCCCTTGCTTGTCGTAAAAAGGCGACTGAATGGGGCGGTCCTTCGGATGAGACCGTATAAAACGAGGCCCCGTGTTACAGCAGGTGTGGCAAAAGATCCCTCCCTGCTCAAAGGCCGTAAGTGCCGAGCATAGACCTAAATTTGCATCCCTTCACCGGCAATGGTGACATCTCCATATCAGTAAAATATTCTGGAGAGGGACGTTAAACAGTATACAATCAATCATATACTATTTATATTAGATTGAATTAATTTTATAAGTTTGAGAATATCTGTTCTTGGATTTTAAGAGAAAGAAAGAGATGAGAAAATCTAGATTTTATGAATCTTCTCTTTCTTTAAAGATTGTCCCTCGTTCACTTATGGAAGAGAATGTGAAGATGATTGCGTTTGTGACCGTAGTAACTCCTTGTCATGTGACAAAGACACGGGGGAATGCGTGTGCAGGAGTGGATGGTCAGGTGTACGTTGCACGTGCGGACGAGGAATGAAATGTGGCGAAAATTCGTACTGCGATGAGTACAAATGCCTATGTGTGGACGGTGTTTTCACTAAACCATCCAACTGTTCAGGTATAAAATAATTTTTACACCATATACCACTATATATAACAAATTGCACATAAAGCATATTTTTATTTTTTCTCATGTATTTCTGGTCATTTCACTCAGGAAAATGAATAACATGTATAACATGACATATTTTTCGAAAACATAACCGAAAGAAATTTCAAAACTTCTGAATTTCAAGCATTTAAACACTTTACATATATACTTGATCTTATTAAGTATTGTGCCTTCTTTAAATTTTGAAATTTATATCTATTAGGGATGTTGATCGATAAACCATAGATGGACTCGGTGATAATACATTTAATCTTTAAAACTACTGGTTTTTTTTTTACTTTTAAGCATACTGGTATTGCTATCTTCGTAATAATAACCATCAACGTTACCTTTTACAAAAAAAAACTTGTATAATAAATAAGATTGCGTATGTCTAAAGAGAAAGGTTGAGAAAACTGTCCAATCTCAGGAGGAAAATGATCCAGACTTAATCGATGAACATCTTTTACAGATGCCACAGACGTTTTGTATTCCTGTTCGTTTGAAACAGATTTTGAAACATGTTCAATTAAAAATTATGGCGTCATGAAATGGAGAAAAGATAGCGTAAGTATTGATGCTGATTCCTGATATTGTAGGAAATGTCGCTTATTTTTAGAATAAATAAAAAATTAATTTATAGAGTGGAACACCCAGTGATGATACGGGCCCATACTCGGCGAAAGAGGGAAGATACTACGTTTATACAGAGGCCACCAGCCAATCCACTGGCGATAAAGGAGTCATGGAAATACCCGTATCTAATTTAAATCTTCTTTCTCAAGAATGACTAGGTCGATTACAACCAAACTTAGCAAACTATTTTTGGGTAAAGGTGATTCAACTTAGTTCAATTAAAGGACCACACCCTCATGCAAAATTTCAAAATAAAAATCTCCAAAGAATGAGCCCAATCATTTTCCCTAACCAAGGGTATACTGTATGCGAAAGGACAAAAATGATTGTACATCTTTCGTATTTCATCTTTCTCAGATAAAAATTTGTTAAAGTAATATACGCCATAACGTGCGCCAGTATAAAAAACGAAAAAAAAAAGAAATTTATATATTTTGTTTACCAATAAAAGTTACAAAAAACTGTAAATTACACCATTAAAATAAAATGCGTTATAAAGATACCAAATTATAATTATTTATTATTCTGCTAGGAGAGAAATTGCTATTTTTAAATAAATCCACCACGTGATGGCGTCGCTACTTTTAGATTGATAAACAAACATGGCGTCAAGATAACGAGGTAAGCCGTTTGAGATAC
>NW_026926668.1:0-28046 GCF_032062105.1 Saccostrea cuccullata | reverse complement strand
TTGAATAGTTATAACAAAAAAGTAATTTAATCAGTACGTAGTAGGCATACTTAACTAAACCATTTTATCCTCTAAATTTATTTGATTTACCTAAAATATTCATCATTTGGGAATATCTAATGTGTTTTCCCGTCCAGTAAAAGTCTACACTTGCAGATGAATTAGTTGTGAGTTGTTTTCCTTCATATCGACATTTTTCTTGGGCACTAAACCAATCACTGACATTACCCTCTGAAAAAGTACCTATTGAAGAGAATTAAAAAAATATTTAAGCTTGAAAGAAACATCCGTTTAAACGTTTGACGTGATTTTAGCTAATCGAAAGCAGGTATGCGTTACAATCAATTATCAGTAATTAAGGTTTTGAATACACAATTTTTAAGAAAAAAAACCAACATGAGTAAATGTTAAATAGTTTATTTTAAAAATAATAGATAATTTTTAAAAAAGTTGAACCATGCACAAGAGTTACATGTCTACAAACCATTTAAGCATTCATTGTTACAATACAATTGAGCATTCATTGTTTAAAACGCAGGTACGATAAGGCTTCCCAGAGAATATTGTAGTGTACTCTGTGCATGAACTTCTCTGAACTACAAATGTATGACGTCATAATTGAAAATGACGTCAAGTCACTGCATACTTGAGCTGTAATGATGGGGAGAATGTCATAAACTTTACACCTTTATTTCAATCTGCATATAAAGTTGCAGAATTCTAGTTTAAAATAAACGTGTTTTTATCACTTTTTTTAACTGTAATATATCCGAATAATATAGATAACCTTGCTTTGTTACTCTTGTTTAAGAGTCAGCGTGTTCAAACTCCGTACGAAAATAAACGTTTGACATTTACCCTTTTTTATACCCGTGGACAAAGGCACAATTCAAAATATGTGTGTAAAAGAGCCTGGCGCAGGTTGTTTATGAGGATTTATTTAACATCTTTTATGGAATTATTTAATAGAGTTTCCACTCTAACTGAATCTTGCTTGGGAAATATGTATGGTGGCTTTGTTTTAAAACAGTTGACGATATTCGTTGGAAAATACCCTCAGATTTGCCGGTAAGTTGAAGTTAATCTGAAATAAATTGTTCCAAAGAAATAGTATAACTTTTCCCAAGCACATTTCGGTTTCACAAGGATGTAACGAGTTTATTTATGTGACAAATGTAAATAATAATTATGCTAACAACCTGCGCCGAAGCGATTTATGTGAAACATTTCAAAAAGAAGAAATGACCGTCACGTGATCAACAAGGTAATGTGACATCGTAACAAATATGTTTATATATAGCCTTGGGGATCCTCTGTATGAATTTGGCGCACTGAAGTACATAACTTAAAAATAAAACTAAAAATCAACTTTGCAAAAGAGTGTTACGTTTTAAATGCATAATAAGCTCCGGGTAGCCTTAGCAGTACTGCGAACAGCATTAGCTGATTTCTGAAGAAAAAAATGTGTTGTATATCTTTAAATGCTTTTGTACCAAGGCAAAGTTTATTAGACTATCGGTATAAAACACACAGTTCTTCTTGTTATATGTACCGTAAAAAAGAGTTGAAAAAAATATCATTTTGCAGTTCCATTCCATGGCTGATTCAAGCCTTTGAAATCCAAAGATATCAACCTTTCCACAATGTCCTGTAAAAGATTTTTTTCTTTACTAAAATGGTCTGACGTTCATGTATATGAACAGAGATATATTATATAATAGAAACAAAAAGAAATACATTTGTAACTTTGTATATACAAAGGTTAATTCTCTATAAGGCCAGTATCCGGCCGAAGATAGAATTACTTTAAAATATTATTTGATAGAAATCATAGAGATAATTAGAGAAAAAAATATTTAAAAAAAAGGTAATGCGTAAATGTTTCAGCCGTGGGGTAAATTCGTTACATGGTGTTTTAGTGACAGGGTATGGGATGATACTTGGTCAGAATATTTCTAACCCCATACGAAAATGTGTAGTTGACCGTCAACTGATAATGCGAAAACAGTTGACCACTCGGAGTTGAATGCTTGTATGAAAAGCGATCAACTGATTTGCAAAAAACGGCCAGTTGACCGTTACTTGAAAGCTAATACTTTGAAATTTCATGCAAAACAAGAGTTGACCACTAGTTGAACACTCTGACATGTTAGAAAATTTCTCCCACGCTACATTTATGTTGGGTTCAAAATTACATAATCATAGATCGGGCTTGTTATACCATAATTACAAAAACCAAGATTTGAATCAGTACATGTGTGTTTTCTGTAGAAGGTGGGAATTTTGATTTGAAACATTATTGTCTTCGTGATGATTCAGCGTGTAAAATATATCTCATGTACTATTGTAAGTATATAAAATGTAAAGATTTGTTTTACTAGGCTTGTTATTTTTAAACCAATATTTATTTATTAATTTATTCAATTTGACAAAAATCACATGTGGCGCAAGTCATACATACAGTAAACAAACATAAAATATATAGTCACATAGATTTTCTTATATTACAAGCATCACGTATGAAATTTTAAATATTTCTTGTAGATGTAACATCTGCTGGATTAAGAATTTCATAAGATAAACATGTATTATTAAAAAGTGTACAAAATTCACTTCTTAGTTGTTTATAAAGAGGACATACAAATAAAAAATGATGTTCATCTTTAACGACATTTTGACAATTAATACAATATCTTTCATCTCTTGGTATAATTGGGTTATAATATCTGCCTAACAAATAATAGGAATGCAAAACACTGTAGCCAGTATAGGTCCCTATTTTTTGTACTTTTTTTAAATTTTGAAAGAATTCTAAAAACTTGTCATGCATCAAGTGTTTTGTTGTGTTTCTTGTTGTGTTGGTAAAATATATACCATTTCTTTAGACTAGTTCTATATATAACCTTTTCTGCACAAAAACTGAAGAAGGTATATAACAACTTATGAGAGTGTGTCAGCTCAATTCATTTATAATGCATTTAGATTTACAAGTACATTTATGTCAATTTAGAAACTCCATTGTTTTGACTTTTCATATTTTCAAGAACACTGCTTGTCTAAGATTTCAAATCTCCCTCCATTTTTTTCAAATATTTAATGAATGCAACATACGTGTACTGACTAATGGAGTATTCAACTAGCGATCAACTGCGGAGGAAATAGTGGAGTATTCAACTAGCGGTCAACTGTAAAGGAAAAAGAGGAGTATTCAACTAGCGGTCAACTGCAAAGGAAATAGAGGAGTAATCAACTAGCTGTCAACTGTAAACAGATAGAGGAGTATTCAACTAGCGGTCAACTGCTAAGGAAAAAGTGGAGTATTCAACTAGCGGTTAACTGTAAAGGAAATAGAGGAGTATTTAACTAGCGGTCAACTGCAAAGTAAATAGTCGAGTATTCAACTAGCGGTCAACTGCAAGGAAAATAGAGGAGCATTCAACAGTGGCCCACTCTATGAAGATGAGTTGATCGCTCCCTCATTTGCATGGCAAAAATTCAACTAATGGTCAATTGACGGTCAGTTGACCGTCAACTAGTAGTCAGCTGAATACTCCGATTGAATTCTAATAGTATTTTTTTTCATATGGGACCTGCTCGGCTCCGCCTCGCAAGGTGTGAAATTTACCAACTAGATATCATCCCGTACGCTGTCACTAAAAGAATATGTAACAAATAATACCTGGTTAGTGAATTTCATACCTGGCGAGGTATCATCCTACGAAAGATCATTAATTATGACCTATCAAAAATAATTTTGAATTCATTTGAACAAATTGTCGAATTTGTAAAAACGAATTTAATTTGTTTTAACTATTTCTTTGAATTCGATATAACGATTTTAATCTGTTACATAACAAAGGATGTATTCGCTTTGACAAAAGAATTGACCTATAGGAGAGAATAATTTCCCGGAAAAAGTGACATTTAAATATTAATCTTTTTTTTTTGTTGTTTTCTACCATATATGTGTCTTAATTTTTCAAATTTGTATTTTATACCTAAAATTTATTTTTTACAACTTTACAATAAACCTCGAAAGTTGGCTGAAACACCATTTTGTCCGTTAAAGTGTTGATTTTTGCATGTATTTTGGCCTAGAAGTCCTTCAGGGCAGGCATTCCCCTAAATAAAATTATGATATTTTGATAGGTTATAATGTAAGGAACAATTTAATATAGAACTTTTTAGGGGCACCCCTGCCCTAGCTAGGGTCGAAATTCACAAAAACCTACAAAAAATAAGGAAACCTGATTTTTAAAATCTGCTTCAAATTTATGCTAGTCTTTCTTATAGACGGACTAGCTCAGTTGATATATGAGTTGGTTTTACACCGTGAATTGCTTCTTTTTCGAATCCACCTGGCACAACACTTTTAAAGATTTTAATTTCGCCTTTTTAAACACTATCTAATTTTTTTTTAAAAAGACCTGTGTATTTTCCTTCAATTATCTATCCTTTATGTATGCCCTTTCTTGATACAAGAAAAACTAAAGAGATGTCAAATCGAAACAGTCAAATGTACAGTTGTCAGTCAGGCTGAACAAACTTTAGTATAAGCACACTTTCTCCGAGGACAAGAATAACTCACTCTGTGAAATTTGATAGAAGTATTCTTGGCAGCATTCAAAGAAATTGTTATAACTAATCAAATTTGATCGTTATTACAAACTTAGCAATTCCTTACATGTATATCGAATGCAAAAATATGTTTGACAGATCCTAAAAGGGTTTCCTTTTCCATCGTGTACCCTGTCACTAAAATTCTATTTGACGAATTTTTCCCACCGATTAAAGATTTACGTATTATCTGTGGTTTATAAATGTTTAACTTGCTACATGTATGCTTAATCACAGTTAAACGTTGTGTTAGTTACGTAAAAGATACGACGTGTATTTATATACAATTGACTGAGTAGAAGTAATCCACCTCCATCACGTGACAGACTTCAACCATTCGTAAGCTGGGATTTTGTTGAAAAATCAAAAGAGGTAAGAAAGTTAATCCCCCATTTCCCCCGTTTCTAACGAAACTGCATACATACATATATAGATTTTTTTAACAATTCATTCCACTTTGCATATCAGTTTGAGTATATTTATGGACTACATTGTAACAAAGCTCTACAAAATCCCAGGTACAAAATGGGCCCTAAGGGTTTAATGCTCCTTTCGAACTCTTGAAACCTGAATGATAAATTCAGTCTTCTTCCCAGTGCAGATCCCACTGTGGGACGTGGAGACCGGTCCTTTCAAATGAGAACGTATAAACTGAGGTCCCGTGTCACAGAAGGTGCTGGCACGAAAAAGATCCCTCACAGCTCAATGGGCCTGAGTGTCGAGTAAAGGACAAAATTTGTAGCTCTCCTGCGGCAAATGTTGGCGTCTCCATAAGAGTGAAATATTCTCAAGAGGGACTTTAAACAACATACAATCAATCAATCAATCAATCAGTAAAGCATCAAAATCTATGGTGCTTTACTCATGGAGTGACTGTTCCTATCCTTAGTCTTAAGTATTAATAGTAAATGCCATGGGTCGCTTGGATATAACTTAAAGAAAAGGTCCTGTTCCGATTTGGTCAATAATGCAACTATGCATAAATCAAAATTGCAACGCTTGACTTTAACCTTTATCTGGATGAAAAATTCAAAAATTGGGAAAAGCAACATTCAATTATCAATCACATACATGTACAGTGTATAACATTTAGGAACCCCTCTCATTGCCACTTTATTTTCTATGACAGGAATGCTGTTTTCGAATCTTATATCTATGCTATAAAAGAAGTGTGATGAAAAGATTGAGTCCTCACAATTACATGTAAGACACAGACCCCAGGTCTCTCTTGGGACCGCTTTGGGACTGCTGCGGGACTGCTCTGGTACAAAATATATGGACCCTATGTCGCTCGTACGTGTCCTTCTAAATGTTGGAGGCGAGAATTTGTATTATTACACAATCCCATCAGTAATTCCCTATCTATAAAAGTCCCGTGTATACCAATAGAAAATAAGTCTATAAAAAAACAGGAAATGCATTTCCACGTTACATTAAAAATAGTTTTTTATCATTTAAAGAACATATCCGCAATACTCATAAGGAAATAAATGGAATATAATTATAGTGTTGAACTTCGTTTTCTCTATATATTTCAACTTAAGTCCGGTACAAAATATTTTCTTATCAATTCAGTTTACAAATTTGAGGGAATTTTCCACTAAATATCGTCATCTTTAATCAAACAAAACCGGCATACTTTTTCCAAGCAAAATTAATCACCTACGCCAGACGAATTTATACACATATTATAAAGTCTACATATGTCCTTTGGTATAATACCGGTAAATATCAAACATTTATTCTCAATTAATTAATTTTGAACACGCTGACTTTAAAGTAATGTAGTAAAGAAGTAGTTAATAAAGAAGTAAGTAATAAAGCATAGTTATCCTTCATATTCTGTTATATAAGATTAAAAAAGAAAATAATAAACACGTTTTTATTCTCTTTTTTGAACACTTTTTATTCAGATTGAAATAAAGTGAGAAGTTTATGAAAATCTCCAAATTTTTACAGTTCACGTTTGCAGTGAGTGGACGTTCATATTCAACTATGACGTCATACATTTTTAGTTTAGAAAAAGCGAAAACACGGAGTACACTTCCACAGTCTTTGAAAGCATAATTGCATACCTACGTATCAACTATATAGTTATACTTTCATTCATATGTCAACTCAATATATCCTAGAGAACCTTATAAAAGACTTCAATGAGTCGGACACATATGTTTATTATGGTATCTAGAAAAGACGTCAGTGGTACAGGTAACCAAACAAGAGGACTTTATGATAAACGTGATAACTACAACTTGCCCATTGCCAATTTCCCCTACTTTTGTAGAAATGCACTCTTTGAGGCCCTTGTCACCTGCATATTCGGTTTTTAGATAGTTTATGCTAGACTCAAGAGCATGGATTGGTCAACGTACGAGGATTTTTTTTAAGATAAGGGAAGCTATTGACAAACAATGTTTTAAAAAAAAATACAGTCTTTTTTAAGACATTGCCAGCAAATTCATTTAGTCTTATACTTATTTAAACTGATTGTTGGGCTCTTGTTTAAACATTGAATTATGTACGATTTTTTTTTCTTTTGCCGGATCAGAATTTTAAACACACGGCGGGCCTAACTATTCAATGCTACCTGACCCTATTTGGATCCATTTTAGAAGTCCTTCTTTGCTCTGTTTTATGTATTATTTATTTTTCTTCATAATTTCGATCCCCAATTTGATATTTTATGTGGTTTAACTTTTGTATTTTTACGATTCATTAAAATCATTAATTATCTTCACCCTATGTATCACAAACAAAAAACTAAATAGAGCCTAACTTTTTTATAATGATGTGTCACTCAATTGCAAATCACCAAAAAACTATCAATATTTAAAAATTTTGTTGCTTCATAATAAAACGTATACTCGGGATTTTTTTTTTACCCATTCACAGGTAATAAAATGTTAGCTAACAATTAATTCAAAAATTGTCATGCAGTAACGCATCTATGCACTCTTATTAAATAAAAAAAACATGCATTTTTAAAACTCACACCATTATCTGAATGCACACTCAAGGAAAAATGATCTCAATTTCCTTGTGTCATTATATATCGTGCCGTCATATCTTTCCGATAGTCATATGTTTCCGATAGTCTATTTTCGTGGCCCGAGCTTTCCTTAAAATGACGTCATATTTTTAATTACTAAGAACACCTGAGGTAGGGAATTTCGCAACACCAATATAAGCAAAGGTAAATATCAAAAAACAATACAACCAGTGGTAAAAATTCTTATTTTTCTTATTACCATAATTTTAATTTATTAGAATTGTCTGAAAACCCCTATGATTCGCACTGCATCTAAGGACCTTTATCATCTGATAAAATACACTTCCAGTGACGTATTTTGGTATTTAAATTAATCATGTGACTCTATTAGTTTTTCTTTTTATGGAAGCCTTAAACCGTCATAAAATTCGCTGATTCGTGTGAATAACGTAATTTTTTGTAATATTTTAGGCAGTAAAAAATAAAAGAAAGCGCTGTTATTCCCCATCTGCACTTATCAGTGCTATTAGTCAATGAAAAAATATTTAAAATAAATAATGCAACACATTGTCTTCTAAAACTGCAAAAATTGTGAGAAAGCCGCTGACGAAAATTAAACAGGAACCATATAGAACAAGAAATTTATCACATCATAGTCTGAACAACCTGTACCTTATCTTTCATCAACTTATTACTGATTCACTCAACATTTCAGTTGATTAAATTTTAAACTCAGATGAGGAAGAACATAATTCGCAGATGAGTTTAAATGAGAAGGGTTGCGTCTGTAAGAATTTTTATTTACAGATGAGTGAAAATTAGAAGTGTAGAGTAGGTAAGAATTTTTGTGTAAAGTCTAGAAATTTGTATGAAATAATTTTTTTTTTTTTCAAATGATTACAATGTGACTTATTTTGACCTTGGAATCATCTCCAGGACTGTTCATCTGTTTGTAACTGTCATGGAAAAAAACACTATTTTTTTAAAATTGTCCATGCTGTGAATGAATGACATCTACAAAATATAATTGTAATTGAATTAAACATTTGCGAGTTTAGAGAAAAATTTTTTTACTCACTGAAACATATATTTTCCAAGCATTATTATAATCTGGTATTGATCTTAATACAATAAATATTAGTTATCTGTACATGATTAGAAATACTGTGGTTTCATTAATATTTGTTGAGGACCAATTTTCGAGAATTTCGTTGTTGAGCAGATCCACGAATTCAAATGTTCATTGAATCAAGAAACATGTTATTTTTTTTTTGTATACAAAATTCCTTTGTCCATGAAAGTACGTATCCTCCAAAATGCCTGTTTTACAAAGTCCACGAAAATTGATGCCAACGAAAATTAATGAAACCACAGTATTTCATATATTTTTACTGTAGAAAAGCTTTTCATTTTGATTATTGTCCTAGCTGTTCACCTTACTGTAGTAAAGAACTTTATCGATGAATCAAAGTATCGGTAACATATGACGCTCCATTTGATTGGTCAATTACGAATTACAGCATTCATTTTATTTATAGCTAGAAAATGCATATGACGACGATTCATGCCAGTTTATTGTCGGCAATTTCTATGCAATACATAGGGTTGAAAATTAAAAGTGTTTAAAATTCTTTGACTTAACTTGAAAATAATTATAACCGCTGTTATTGTTAAGACAATCGGAAACCCATGAGGCCAGGATACAAATAATAGGAATTTTTTCTTCCTGATGATTAACATTATGACGGGGTCCCATGGTACATGCACATGTATCGGTCTCATAGGGCAGCCCCCCCCCCATCCCCCGAAGACTGGCTCTAAAGTAGGATATCCCCTAATTCTGGCTCTAAAGTAGTATTTTCTCCCGGAGAACTGGATCTAAACCAGAATTTCTTCTACGGAAATCCAACACCAAAGTAAATTTTTCAGGGGGAAATCCTACACTGTGTAGCAGTTATGGAGTGAGATTTCCCCCCAGAGCCAATTACCCCCCCCCCATATATAAAATACAATTGCTGTACTTTTGTTTTGGAGGGCGAAGGGTGTTTCATCGTTACAAATGTCCTTTCTTTGAAATGGTGACCAGAAGTATTGAACATACGTACACGAAGAAGAAAAAATGAAAAATTTTAAATCTCATTTTTCTGTTGAACAATTTTTGATTAGATCAAATAAATCTTTGAAAAGAGGGTGGCCAAAGGTTTACTCTTTACGTTTAGAATTAGGGAGTGAAAGCTAGTCAATTGACCGATGGAGGAAAGTGGAGAAATTCTCCCCAAAAGTGCACAAAAAATATTGCGCTGTAAACTGCACCTCTTTTGCATTACAGGATCTTTAGCGTTATGGTCAAAGACAAATATATAAAACAATAAGGCCACAGATCTGCAGCTATGAAAGCCCTAGCTCCTACTATTCAAAAGTTATGGCTAAGGTAAAAGTGAGTATTTTTTGTAAAAGTAGGTCAAACTCCAAAGTTAATATCAAGAGGTCAAATTTGGTGTTACCCAAAGAAAGATCTTTTCACAAAAATTACATCTGTGAAATATGAGAAGCAAAGCCCCACCCTCTCAATAATTACTGTATATGTTAAAGGTCACAACAGACAGACGGAAAAACAGACAAACAGACAGCTAGACACACAGACAGACAGACAGAAAAAAAGACAGACAGAAAGGACAAAAACAGTATACCCCCGGGATCTCATGTTCTATCCGGGGGCATGAAAATCATAAAAAAAAACAAAATAATAATAATTATAACAATCGCTACAAAAAACCCATTTTACATTACAGTAGAAAATGTATAGAGGGGTATATTTTGTTGAATGATTATTTTCGGTTTTTCACACCGTTTACAGTAGCTTAGTCGGTAGAGTACTCGCTTTGTGATCTGGGGGTCGTGAGCTCGAATCTCTACGGAAGCCCATTTAGGACCTATCAAAAAATATTTTTGAATTCGTTATAACGATTTTTAGAATTCGTTTTAACGAATTTAATTTGTTATAACAGATTTTTAGAATTCGTTATAACGAATTCAATTTGTTATAACAGATTTTTAGAATTCGTTATAACGAATTTAATTTGTTATAACAGATTCATTGAATTCGTTATCACAAATTTGATTTGTTATTACAGATTTATTGAATTCGTTATAACGAATTTAATCTGTTATTACAGATTTGTTGAATTCGTTATAACGAATTTAATCTGTTATTACAGATTTGTATTCTTGAATTTATTATAACGATTTCAACAAATCTGTAATAACAGATTAAATTCGTTATAACGAATTCAATAAATCTGTAATAACAAATTAAATTCGTTATAACGAATTCAATGAATCTGTAAATACAAATTAAATTCGTTATAACGAATTCAATGAATCTGTTATAACAAATTGAATTCGTTATTACGAATTCTACAAATCTGTTATAACAAATTGAATTCGTTATAACGAATTCTAAAAATCTGTTATAGCAAATTAAATTCGTTATAACGAATTCTAAAAATCGTTATAACGAATTCAAAAATATTTTTTGATAGGTCCTAAATGGGCTTCCGTAAATCTCGGCTGTGACTGACCTAAGTCGACAAAAAATGGGTAGTAATTGTTCCTTCGCCATGCGCTCGGTACTTTGAAGTGAAAGTTGCAGGTCCTTCGGATGAGACATTAAAAACCGAGGCCACGTGTCAGTGGCAGGCGTTGGGCACGATAAAAATCCCTCACTTCTCAATGGCCCTAAGCGCCTAATAAAGGTCAGAATTTGAAGACCTTCACCGGCATACTGTGATATCTCCATATGAGTGAAAAATTCTCGAGATGGACGTTAAACAATATACAATCAATCGATCAATTACATGTATTAAGTTTTTCACGATTTTTTTTTTTTATATGGCTACATAATGTTTAAGAGTAATAAATATGATTTGTTGAAAAGTGACCAACAAAACCTAGGGTTGAAGAAAGGGAGGGGGTCCCGTCCACAAGTATCTGTAATATAAAGCACTGAAATGACCTACCTCACGAACAACAAATGACACTGTAACTTTATGTAGTATTTGGAAGTTCAGTAGTAGTGCTAGTTAATCTTAGTTCCCTACCATTTAAAGAGGAGGGGATTATAGTTTTTTTTTCTCCGTCCGTCTGTCTAGCTGTTCCTTTGTCTGTCAGTCTGTCCCGCAGTCAGTCTGGTTCTGTGCACTTTTTTTCTAAACAATTGCAGCTATTGAAGATGATTATTTGTGAATTTATCTTGATAAACTACAGCTCGAGTTTGAATTTCGTTTCGCTGCAATGATTTTAGGGAAGCAGTTTTCCACACTTTTTTCCCTAAAGAGTTGCAGATATTGAGGTGATTTTTGGTATGTAAATGGTTTATCAATATAACAATCTAGCTTCTTCTTCATTAGTACCACATGTAGTTGGTTTATAAATGGTTACATGTTTTCATTGGCTGAGAAGCTAACGTCGATTAATTTGGATTCTAATAAAATGTTTCGATTCGACGATTTCAAATCTGTTTCAAATATACTTATTATATTTCTCCACCCTTTTTAAAACCAACATTGAAAAATTTAGTCAGAATCCGCCGTTGTAAGGCAACTACTCTCATACTGTTGAATAAAATTTAATGAGATTTTCAGAATCTTTGTTGTATACTGCCATTTTGCATCTTCAATTTTACTTTTTGATCGGACACAGCTTTTGTGTTTCCCAAAGCAAAACTTGGGCACTGCAATTCTTACTTTAATATTGATTGTTACCAATCTCTTATCCGCAACTCCTATACCAATGAATAAAATTTAATGACACTATCAAATATCACTTATAACATAATGCAGACATGTAATACAAAAACAAACATTTACCTATTTCAAAAACTTTATATATTCTAAATTGATTGATTTATTGATTGATTGTTGTTTAACGTCCCTCTCGAGAATTTTTCACTCATATGGAGACGTCACCGTATGCAGGTGAATTGCTTCAAATTTAGACCTATACTCGGCACTCAGGGCCATTGAGCAGTGAGGGTTCTTTATCGTGCCAGCGCCTACCGTGACACGGGACCTACGTTTTTAAGGTCATATCTGAAAGACCCGTGACTTTCACTTTTGGTGCCGAGCGCTTGGCGAAGAAACAGTCACTACCTATTTTTGTACCCTGTTTGAAAAGTGGGGGATATTAATTTGGGTCTGTCCGTCCGTCCGTCTGTCTTTCTGTCTGTCTGTCTGTAACGCTTTCGTTTCCACACGATATCTCGAGAACCCTTTGAGCTTTCGCAATGAAATTTTGCATAACAACTCCCTATAGACTAAAAAAGACCCCTATTGATTTTGAGGTCAAAAGGTCAAAGGTCAAGGTCATAAATTCGCAAATTCTGTCTTTTATAACACTTTCGTTTCCGTGCGATATCTCGAGAACCCTTTCAACTTTTGCAATGAAATTTTACATAACAACTTCCTGTAGCTTAAGGAGGACCCCTATTGATTTTGAGGTCAAAAGGTCAAACTTCAAGGTCATAAATGTATACATTCTGTTTGTGTGTAGCACTATCGTTTTTGGGCGATATTTCAGAAGGATGTTGGGCTTTTGCAATGTAATTTTATACCAAAACTCCCTAGGACCTCTCTCACCCCTCTCAAAGTGCCCTGTCCCGTTTGTTTTATTAGTATTGATTGTATTACATGTCGCTACTTTTAGCACAGGGGCATGAGGAGAGTTGAAGGAGAGTTTACGTATAAAACAGGTTCTCGGCGGACTTTATATTCTTATTACATCTATTAGAACTGTTTAATAAAGTTTAAATTAGACACTATGCATTGTATTAAATTTTGACAATATATCGAACGTGAATATATACATGTATGTGACTTAATGTTTGTATATAATTTTCGCCGAGTTTACGCGGCTCCTTGGTCTAGTGGTATGTCTCTGGCTTCACATGTAAGAGGGCCAGGTTTTTTAACCCGGAAAATCCAATCTTTTTTTTCCGAAATACTTTTTTTTAACTAATTGATAGTATTCAGCATGTGAAATGAAAAATTTATGATGTCTGGCTAGTACAAACTCATAAAATCATCATTACAGTGTGATAAATATTCCATATTAAAAGAATGATCTACACACATAATAAAGAATAATCAATCAAACTTTTCTATCCATATTGGCATATTTTATTTGCTTCAGTATACATCATAATTCTTCAAATTCAATCAAGAGGGTCCGAGCAACCACCCCCATCCCCGTGCGCATGGTTTTCTTTTTCCCTAAAAGGGGAACACAAATTCTCTGAATTAGCTTGTTACGTCTTAGGTTTGACGCGGCGCCGCGAATGAGAATCGAACACGGGCCTCCCGATCACTTTCTAAATTAAGGACATTAGAAATTAAGAACTTTCAAAAAGATTGATTGATTTGACCTTGGTCTGCTCAGAAATCTAAATAGAATTAACGTTGCTAATGAACGGCATTTCATGGTCCTGACCCAATGTCATGTCATTTAAGTTCAAAGTCACTGAAAGATAAATGTAATTGCGAAATTCATGAAGAACATTAACTGTCTGATTAAATATCCCACAGATTTCGAACAACTCTACTCTGAATATAATTATTATATCCCCCGCTTGAAAAGCGGGAGGGTAGATAGAAATCGGGATGTCTTTCCGTCCGTCTATCTGTTCGTCAGTCTGTTTGTTACGATTTGGGGTACCCATCTCTTATCCGCATCTCCGCTCATACCACTGGATGAAATTCGATGTAACAGAATTTTTATTACATATGATGCCATTGTGCACCTCCTATATTTCATCTTGATCTGATACATATTTTAGGTTTCCCACAACAAAACATGGACGCTCCTATTATATTCATATGGGAGGCAGGGGGGCAGGGGTATTATTTAGTGAGCTTATTGCTCACAGTACCTCTAGTTTTCCTGGATATGTTTTTATATTTTTCATTCATACACAACAAGATTGCCACTTTTCCTAAGGATTAAGAATGAAACTAATATTTGTGAATGTGCAAGGTTGTGTCAATCACACCCATCCATAAATTTTAAATTTTAATAACATTTAGATGAAATGAGATTTATTTAATATATATTCTTGTGAAATTCCATTACAATATATTAGTCGTGATATTATACAGAAAATATTAACTTCAAATCTGTGTCTATGTAGCTTTAAACTATAGCATTGTTTGAATTTGTTTTTTGGCAAGGTGAGTCTTTTTTTAGATAAACAATATTGACTTTTCAAAAAAAGATTGAAGAAAAAACACAGAAGCAGAAACAAAATACTTTCAGAGAAATATATTGATATATAATATGGAAGCATGAACAAAGAAAAATTCTTTACTTTCGCAGCTAAGTTAAGGGCATCCATAAGAAATATGCCTTACAATAAACCAAGAAAATTAATATAATGTTGATATCTATTTTATTGCCACGGGTATTATTTTAATGGGAATTGTATTAATGCATAAGTTAGTATGGTGTCTCAACAGAGTTTGGCCAAAGCGAATTCGTATACATGATCTGTTGAAATTGAAATGGTTAAAATTAGAAAAAAAATATGCACAAATATTAAGATTGTAAAAGTTCAACGATATACGGATAATTTTACACTAAAAATGGATAGTATTTTCTTTAGGACAAATTTCTAAACCCGGAAAGTGCTGGGAGCAACTTCCACATGCCCGGGAATTATATAAAATTTAGCTGTCTTTTGATACACATTTAACACATTAACTGGGAGGATACATGTGTTGATACAGATCTGTTATATCTGCATATACTGCATATATTATAGATAAGTTAAACGCATGTAAATTAAGTAAGCCAACAGATTCAAATTTACAATACTAAGTGTAAAATTTTGTTTAAAAAGATAGCTTTTCGACTGATGACGCATTTGTAAAAAGTAAAATTCAATAAACAATTAAACATTTTCTTGATGACATTTTGACAGTTCGATTTTTGAAATTCTGTTTGTGAAGGCTACATCGTAATCAGATTCTACAATAGTCTCCTTCTTTTCTTCTTGACAAGGGATGTCATATGTTGGAGGAAGGTGAAGAGAGTAATGGAATATATCAGATCTCTCTATTTTTCTGGACTTTGACTGATGAAGTTCGTCATAATCTCGGTCTTTTATGGTACAGTTGGGTCTCTCTTGATCCTTGACGACCTCGGTGGTCTCAATATAACTTGGATTTGAGTGCCCAAGATGACGAATATCATCTTTTGTATAGTGTTTGTTTTGTCTCTGAAATGGGAAATACTGTCTATGCATATTGTTAATATTATATATAAAATGAATTTAATTCTAAAAATCTTCTAATCCAGTGTAGAAAATTGATTGATAAATTCTTGTTTCACAGTTGTCTATATATTGATACGTTAACGGTTTCCAAACAAAACTATTACAATTAAATTATTTCCAAAGCATTTTCAATACCTTCTACAGAGAATCAAAAAGATGATAATTCCTGTTCCAACGACAAACGCAGCTGTTGCTGGACCGATGATTAATCTGATATCTAAATCTAAAAGTTTAAGCTTCGTATTAGTAATTAAAACGGTACCTATTATTAATTGGAACATAAACAGTCATGTACATGTGTAATTTTTGAGACCTTGTTGATTATTTTAGTTACAAAGTTTAAAAAATATATTACTTCCAAGGTATGCATTTCGTCTTTTCATACTTACTTCACTCACCTGGAGGTTCAATGTCAGGAATTGGTATAGATAACTGTAAATAAATGCATGTATACAGGATGAAATCCCTTTAAATGTGCTTCAAAAGAAGACGGCACGGTTTGAAATGTGCCCTTTAACAGGTTGGGCACAGTTCCTTTTTCGGAAGTATTACTATAAACGGGAATTATTCCTCTTTTCAGTAATAAAAACATAACTGTATTCAAGAATTTTCACTCGTTTATTCTATTCTCGTTTTTGCTTTGAATAAAAGATACAGTACGGGAATATTTTCACATCCTCTAAATATTTATTGTCTACTAAGTGTTTGCTCAAAACAGCAGTATATATTGCTGCAAAAAGCTGAAAAAGAGTGATGAATTTCTATGACATAGATTTCTTATGGAAGCTTACATGTGTTAAAATTGTGAGATTGAATACGTTCAGCACTTGCTAGCTCGTTCATGAAATTTTTCGTTCTAATTAAATTTTTTCCATTTCTTTAGATAACATCGTAAAAATAAGTTAAAATACCACTGCTTCTTTTACAGATAAAAATAATCATTTGAAATATTAAATGTCAAATGTGAGTCTTTTAAAATATTTGTATATTCCCTGGTTAATTCAGCTTTTTAAGAAAATAATTAAGAAGGTTCCCAAATGCAAAAGAAAATTTCTTTGCTATTCACTGCTACCGCTCACGGTAGCCTAGTGGTAGAGCGTTAGCTTCATGATCAGGAGGCCCGGGTTCGATTCTTTTTTCGCTGCGCCACGTCATACCTAAGACGTAAACATAGGTAGTAACTGTTAATCTGACATGTCCTTAGCAATTGATATCTTTTAAATGAAATGATGTATTACATTTAACTTAGTTTAAATACCAATTATTACAATTATGGCTGTATATATTATAAAATGTATAAGTATTTAATACCCCAATTTTGCCCCGGCTCCGTGACCCCATTCCTTTGATAATTTTGATAACAAATTTATGTTCCATTTTTTTCTTCAAATCAAATTGGTTATCATTTGACATTTCTTGTAAATCTTTTGTATGATTGCCGTACTTCTTGTAAATCATAATTTGCGTTTGAAACAATTCATGTAATTTTTTGGTACATGTACTTCCTTGTAAACTGCAGTCATGAACTTTGCTTACTTTTACAGCATATATAGTTGAATTTATATTCATACAATATTCTTGACACAAACCTATTGAAGCGTCTTTCTTCATGTCAAATATTTGAAGAGTATTGTTTAAAACATTATTGTCTTCATAGCAACCGACAGTTTTTGAATTAAATAGTTATAACAGAAAAGTAATTTAATTAGTGCGTAGGAGGCATATTTAACTAAACAATTTTATCTTCTAAATTGATTTGTTTTGCCTAAAATGTTCATCATTTGGGAATATCTAATGTGTTTTCCCGTCCAGTAAAAGTCTGCACTTGCAGATGATATAGTTGTGAGTTGTTTTCCTTCATATCGACATTTTTCTTGGGCACTAAACCAATCACTGGCGTTACCCTCTGAAAAAGTACCTATTGAAGAGAATTGAAAAAAAAAATTAGCTTGAAAGAAACATCTGTTTAAACGTTTGACATGATTTTAGCTAATCAAAAGCAGGTATATGTTACAATCAATTATCACCAATTAAGGTTTTGAATACTGTAAATCTCTTTTTATTCGCGAGAACTTTATTTTCGCGTAATTACGCGAGACAGCGTGCTCGCGAAAATTTAATTCTCGCGTATAATAGCATTCCTTAAGATTATATAGAACAATAACCACAATTCGTGAAAATTTTGTCTCCCTTGTCAAGATTCAATGACTACCTCGCGAAAATAAGGTGTCGCGAAAATTTAGTGATCTACAGTACATAATATTTAAGAAAAAAACCAACATGAGTATATCTTAAAAAGTTTATTTTAAAAACAATAGATAATTTTTAAAGAAGTTGAACCATGCACAAGAGTTACATGTATACAATACATTTAAGCATTCCTTGTTACAATACAATTAAGTATTCATTGTTTAAAACAGCATTTAGCTGATTTCTGAAGAAAAAATGTGTTGTGTATCCTTAAATGCTTTTGTACCAAGGCAAAGTCTATTAGACTATCGGTATAAAACACACAATTCATCTCGTTATATGTACCGTAAAAAAGAGTAGAAAAGATATCATTTTGCAGTTCCATTCCATGGCTGATTCAAGCCTTTGAAATCCAAAGATATCAACCTTTCCACAATGTCCTGTAAAAAATTTATTTCTTTACTAAAATTGTCTGACGTACATGTACATGAACAGAAATATTATATAATAGAAACAAAAAGAAATACATTTGTAACTCTGTATATACAAAGGTTGATTCTCTATAGGGCCAGTATCCGGCCGAAGATAGAATTACTTTAAAATATTATTTTATACAAATCATAGAGATAATATAGAGAAAAAATATAAAACACAGATAATGCGTAAATGTTTCAGCCGTGGGGTAAATTCGTTACATGGTGTTTTAGTGACAGGGTACGGGATGATACTTGGTCAGAATAGTTCTAACCTGCTCGGCTCCGCTTTGCAAGGTGTGAAATTTACTAACTAGGTATCATCCCGTACCCTGTCACTAAAAGAATATGTAACAAATAATACCTGGTTAGTGAATTTCATACCTGGCGAGGTATATCCTACGAAAGGCCATTAATTAGGACTTATCAAAAATAATTTTGAATTCATTTGAACGAATTGTCGAATTTGTAAAAACGAATTTAATTTGTTTTAACTACTTCTTTGAATTCGATATAACGATTTTAATCTGTTACATAACAAATTGTTGAAATTCTAAAATTAGTTACAACAGATTAAAATCGATATAACAATTTCTTGAACTTATCATTACAAATTAAATTCGTTTAAACGAATTCTAAAATTTGTTATTATTAGAAGTAAAATTCGTTTATACAAATTCAACAATCATGGCCTTTGTGTGATTTCTATATAACAATATGTCGAATTCGTTTTAGCGAATTTAATTCGCTATTTCAAATTTAAAAATTCATTTAAATGAATGCAATTCGTTATAACAAGTTTTAGAAATTGTTCAAACGAGTTTAATACGTATAAACAGTTTTTTGGAAAAGTAATAACGAATTAAAGAAATTTGTTTGACAGATTAAATCATTATTACAAGGAACTCAAAGAAATTGTTGTAACGAATCAAATTCGATCGTTATTACAAATTTGGCAATTCCTTACATGTATATTGAGTGCAAATATATGTTTGATAGATCCTAAAAGGGTTTCCTTTCTCATCTTGTCACTAAAAATCTATTTGACGAATTTTTCCCACCGATGAAACATTTACGTATTATCTGTGGTTGATCAATGTTTAACCTGCTACATGCTTAATCACAGTTAAACGTGGTGTTAGTTACGTAATAGATACCACGTGTATTTATATACAATTGACTGAGTATAAGTAATCAACCTCCATCACGTGACAGACTTCAACCATTTGTAAGCTGGGATTTTGTCGAAAAATCAAAAGAGGTAAGAAAGTTAATCCCCCATTTGCCCCGTTCCTAACGAAACTACATATATACATATATAGATTTTTTTTATAACAGTTCATTCCACTTTGCATATCAGAAGTTTGAGCATATCTATAGACTACATTGTGTACAATATGGGCCCTAATGTTTTAATGCTCCTTTCGCACTCTTGAAACTGAATGATAAATTCAGTCTTCTTCCAAGTGCAGACCCCAGTGCAGACCCCAGTGCAGATCCCAGTGCAGATCCCACTGTGGGACGTGGAGATCGGTCCTTTGGATGAGACCGTATAAACCGAGGTCCCGTGTCACAGTAGGTGCTGGCACGAAAAAGATCCATCTCTGCTCATTGGCCCTAAGTGCCGAGTATAGAACAGAATTTGCAGCTCTCCACCGGCAAATGGCGGCGTTTCCATAAGAGTGAAATATTCTCGAGAGAGACTTTAAACAACATACAATCAATCAATCAATCAATCAGTACCGCGTCATAATCTATGCTGCTTTACTCATGGAGTGACTTTTCTTATCCTTAGTCTTTAGTATTAAAAGTAAATTTCATGGGTCGTTTCGATATTACCTTAAAAAGAGGTCCTGTTCCGAATTGGTCAATAATAAAACTATGCATAAATCAAAATTCTGACGCTTGACTTTAACCTTTATCTGGATGAAAAATTCAAAAATTGGGTAAAGCAACATTCATTTATCAGTCAAATACATGTACCGTGTATGACATTTAGGAACACCTCTCCTCCTTCCCAGTTTATTTTCTAAGAGGAATGCTGTTCTCGTATCTTATACAATGTATCTATGCTATAAAAGAAGTGTGATGAATAGATTGAGTCCTCTTAAATAAGACACAATTCAGACAAAGTCAACGGGGATTCCCTTGGGACCGCTTTGGCACTGCTCTGGTACAAAATATATGGACCCTATGTCACTCGTACGTATCCTTCTAAATGATGGAGGCGAGAATTTCTGTTATTACACAATCTTATCAGTACATGTAATTCCCTATCTATAAAAGTTCCTTGTATACCAACAGAAAATAAGTCTATAAAAAAAGACAGGAAATGCATTTTCACGTTACATTAAAAATAGTTTTTATCATTTCCACAACATATATGAAATACTCATAAGGAAATAAATAGAATATAATTATAGTGTTCGTTTTCTCTATATATTTCAACTTAACCCCGGTACAAAATATTTTCTTATAAATTCAATTTACAAATTTGAGGGCATTTTCCACTAAATATCGTCATCTTTATTTAAACAAAGCCGTCCTACTTTTTTCCAAGCAAGATTAATCACCTACGCCAGGCTATTTTATACACATATTATAAATTCTACATATGTCCTCTGGTACAAAACCGGTTAATATCATAAATTTTCAATTAATTTTGAACATGCTGACTTTAAAGTAATGTAGTAAAGAAGTAGTTAATAAAGAAGTAAGTAACAAAGCATAGTTATCTATCATATTCTGACATATACGATTAAAAAAAAATAATAAACACGCTTTTTATACTTTTTTTAAACACGTTTTATTTAGATTGAAATAAAGTGACTAGTTTATGATACTCTCGGAATTTTTACAGGTCACGTTTGCAGTGAGTGGACGTTCATATTCAACTATGACGTCATACATTTGTAGTTTAGAAGACGTGAAGACACGGAGTACACTGCGATAGTCTTTGAAAGCCTAATTGCATACCTGAGTATTAACTATATAGTTACATTCATTCATATGTCAACTCGATATATCCTAGTGAACTTAATAAAAGACATCAATGAATCTGACACATCTGTTTAATATTTCATATGGTATCTAAAAATACGTCAGTGGTACATGTAACCAAACAAGAGGACTTTATGGTAAACGTGATTACTACAACTTGCCCATTGCCAATTTCCCCTACTTTTGTAGGAATGCACTCTTTGAGACCCTTGTCACCTGATATTCGGTTCGCAGCATTGTTAAGGCTTGAATAAGGAGGCGGGTCCTATTTTATACGGTAAATGTTAACTGTGACGTCACACAAAAATAAGTACAATTTGTATTCCTCATAATACTAGAAAATCAAATAATTTGCAATTTTAAACTGTATTTGCATAATAAACAACATCAAAACCTTTCAATGCATTTAAAACAGTTGCTAGTTAAATCTCACACAACAATTTATAAACAAATCACTGATCGCAACAAACTTGTCAAAATGACGTCATTTTCGGAAAAAACGACGTATTTTATGTGCTGTGAAAAGCAGATCAAGTCTATTTTCTACACTGTAAAATGCATTTTATTAATAAACAGTAAATTTTTGATAGGCTATTAATATCAATGTAAAACCTTTGTTTAGTGCGATTATATTATGATAAGCGAGAGACTGTATGTAATTAGTTTTGCCATGTTTATGTGTACAGGTTTGACATGTTTACCATCGAGGTGGCTTATTAAATTGCCTTTTCGAAAGGGCATACACTTAATAGATGTTAGCAATTTTTTTAATATAAGTAAAGGATGGTTTCCTTAACTTGAAAAGTGCTGCTGCTTTCCTTAAATCGAGAGTGTGACTTAATACGGACATAAAACACTTGGTAAAGGTCATTCATATTTCGACATGGGCATATTTACCTCAATTTTTTACAAATAAAATGCGAATTCTATATAAAGCAACAGCACTTTCCATAAAGTACAAAGTATGCAGAAACAAATGGTATAACTCAATTTTTTTTTAATTTCCAGTAGGGTATGCCCTCGCAATATTGAAATTTGTTTATGACCTCCATTCAGTACACATACTATGCATTTATCACGTGACTGTCCATTGATGGGAGCAAACTTAGTTTGACACAGAGTGGAGTATACTATGTTTTTTCAGTTAGTACTGAAGTTATGCATTAATAAAGCGACCTTATAAAAATAAATTCATTTTTAAAAAAGTCCCGTTTTTTGCACGTCTATATTCTATTGATTTCCTTATAGTAAGCCTTAACAGTGCTGAGTTTTGAGATGGTTTATGCAAAACTCAAGAGCATGGATTGGTCAACATACGAGAATTTTTTTAAGACAAGGGAAGCTATTGACAAACATGTTTATAAAATAAATACAGTCTCTTTTAAGACATTGTCAGCAAATTCATTTAGTCTTTTACTTTTTCAAACTAATTGTTGGGCCCTTACAACAACATTGAATTATGTATGATTTTTTTTTTTCATTTGCCGGATCATATTTTTGAACACACGGCGGGCCTGACCAGTCAATGCCACCTGACCCCATTTTGGATGCATTTTAGAAGTCCTTGCTTGCTCTGCTTTAAGTTTGCATCGTTTCAGTAAATTATGAGCTTGATTACCGTTCTTTTGGTCCAAACTTTATTACAAGTAATCAATTCAAAAATATTCAAAATCATGCAACACATTGTCTTCTAAAACTGCAAAATTGTGAGCAAACCGCTGACCAAAATAAAACAGGAACCATAAAGAACAAGAAATTTATCACATCATAGTCTCAACAACCCGGACCTTATTTTTCATCTGATTCACTCAACATTTCATTTGATTAAATTTTAAACTCAGATGAGGAAGAACATAATTCGCAGATGAGTGAAAATCAGAAGGGTTGCGTCTGTAACAATTTTTATTTACAGATGAGTAAAAATTAGAAGTGTTAAGTAGGTAAGAATTTTTGTGTAAAGTCGAGAAATTTGTATGACTTTTTTTTTTCAAATGGATAAAATTTAAGTCATTTTGACCTTGAGTTGAAAATCTTTGACTTAACCCCGGTACAAATACCCGGTTCAACCCCGGTTGAAAATAATCAAAACCGCGGTTATTGTTAGACTATCGGAAACCCATGACGCCAGGATACAAATAATAGGATGTTTTTCTTCCTGATGATTAACATCATGACGGGGTCTCACGGTACATGTACCGGTCACATGGGGCAGGCTCTTTTCCCCCAGACGACTGGCTCTAGAGTAGGATTTCCTCCCTAGAGGATCTAGAGCTGGATCTAGAACAGAATTTCTTCTAATGAAATCCCACAACAGGATCAATTTTTTGAGGGAAAATCCTACTCTGTGTAGCAGTTATAAAGTGCGATTTCACCCAGAGCCAATTAACCCCCCCCCCCGTGAGAAATCGTACTTTTGTTTTAAAGGGCGAAGGGCGATTCATTGTTACAAGTGTCCCATCTTTAAAATGGTGACCAGATGTATTCAACATACGTACACGAAGAATAAAAATGAAAAATCTAAAATCTCATTTTTCTGTTAAACTTATTTTGTTAAGATCAAATAAATCTAGTATGAAACCAGGGGGACTATAGGTTTACTCTTTACGTCTAGAATTAAGGAGTGAAAGTTAGTCAATTGACTGATGCTGGAAAGTGGAGGAATTCTCCCAAAAGTGCGCCGTCAATTGCACCTTTTTACATTACGGGATCTGTAGCGTCATGGTCAAAGACAAATATATAAAACCATAACATTACAGATCTGCAGCTATTAAAGGCCTAAATCCTACTGTTCAAAAGTTATGGCTAAGGTTTAAGTATTTTTTGTAAAACTCAAAAGTTAAGGTCGGGGGGGGGGGGGGGGGGGGGAGGGCAAATTTGGTGTTACTCAACGAAAGGTCTTTTCACAAAATTACACATGGGAAATATGAGAACCCAAGTCCCACCCTCTCAATAATTATGGTATAGGTTAAAGGTGACAACGGACAGACAGAAAAACAGACAAACAGACAACTAGACACACAGACAGACAGTAAGGACAAAAACAGTATACCCCCGGGATCTCAATTTCTCCCCGAAGGCATAAAAATAAAAAAAAAAATATCACTTCAAAAACTCCATTTTACATTATAAGAGAAATTGTATATAGGAGTATATTTTGTTGAACGATTATTTTACGTTTTTCACACCGTCTCAGTAGCTTAGTCGATAGAGTGCTTGCTTTGTGATCTGGAGTTCGTGAGTTCAAATCTCGGCTGCGACTGACCTAAGTCGACAAAAAATGGGTAGCAACTGTTCCTTCGCGATGCGCTCGGCACTTTGAAGTGAAGGTTGCGGGTCCTTCGGATGAGACCTTAAAAACTGCGCCCCCCCCCCCCCTTGTCAGCGGCAGGCGTTTGCACGATAAATATCCTTCACTGCTCAATGGCCCTGAATGACGAGTAAAATTCAGAATCTGAAGTCCTTCACCGGCATACGGTGATGTCTCCATATGAGTGAAAAGTTCTCGAGAGGGACGTTAAACAATATACAATCAATCGACCAATTATTAAGTTTTTCACGATTTTTTTTCATATGGCTGCATTATGTTTAAGCGTAATAATTATGATTTGTGGAAAAGATACCAACAAAACCCAAGGTTGAAAAAGGGAGGGGTGTCCCGTCCACAAGTATCCGTAATATAAAGCACTAAAATGACCTACCTCATGAACAACAAATGACACTGTAACTTTATGTAGTACAGTGTATTTGGAAGCTCAGTAGTAGTGCTAGTTGTTCTTAGTACCCTAACATTTCAACAATGGGAGATTATAGGTTTTCTTTGCTTCTGTCCGTCCGTCTGTCTCGCTGTTCCTTTTTCTCTCAGTCTGTCCCACAGCCAGTCTGGTTTTGTACACCTTTTTTCTAAACGATTGCAGCTATTGAAGATGATTATATGTGAATGTATCTTTATAAACTACAGCTGAAGTTCGAATTTCGTTTCACTGCAATGATTTTAGGGAAACAGTTTTCCACGCCTTTTTTCTCCTAAACGATTGCAGATACTGAGGTGAAATTTGGTATGTAAATGTTTTATATATATATATATATATATATATATAACAATCTAGCTTTTTCTTCATTAGGCCTATTACTAGATTGGTTTATAAATGGTTACATGTTTTCATTGGCTGAGGTGCTAACGTCGATTAATTTGGACACTAATAAAATGTTTTGATTCGACTATTTTAAATCTGTTTTACAAATATTTATGCTATTTCTCCACCCTTTTAAAAACCAACTCATAACATTTAGTCAGAATCCGCCGTTGGAAAAGATCTATTATGTTATCTATTGTATTCCACATACGCAGATATGCTAGCCGCCTTGGCAGCTCAGTTGCGTGATCGGAAGGTCACGTGTTCCAATGAATCATATGGGGACAACAAACAGTATTCGAGATCAAAAGTCCTTTAAACAATACAAAATAGGAGCAGAGCAAACATAGACATCCGAAACATCAGAAGTTGGATAAGTTGCCAATCACAATACTTTATTGCAACTTTTCTACGTCATATTTAGTAAGTTGTCTGTATGTACATGTAGTTCGATAGAATGTATTCTGGAAGTGCCTGAATTGTATTCAGTGAATTAATAGTTTACAATAATCCTCCAATATTGATTAAATTAATACACTAATTTTCTTTGTATCATGAAAAAATGGTTAGGACTTTGTCATATTCGCCACTTTGTTCTACATGTACATTTGTATTAATGTGTCCATACTCAGATCTAGGGGAAATTCCAGCGTGGTCGTATGTATCATCGATGTTTTCTTTATTTTTCCTAATTCCGTAACTTCCATATTCTATACCAAAAGTCGCATGGTCATATGTCTTTTCTTCTTTCATTTCCCTTCTATCGTTGTCTTGCAGATGATCATACGTTCCTTCCTGTGTTTCCGTATAAGGATTAGATATGTCTCCTTCAATGTCAGCGACATTTTTAGACAAATTTGATGTAGCTTCGAGTACAAAATAATTCATGTCCGTACAACTTTTGGCATTCTGCTGCGCATTATTTATGTATTTAACCTTTGATCTTTGGAATATGCCTCTTATTGTTTTGAGCTTTGTTTTTCTGCTTCTGTAACAAACAATGAAAGAAAACACATGATAGATTAAAACAGTTCAAAATGTTTCACATAATATTGTTTTAGAAAGGTGAGTATTCAGAGGTTAAGTATTTTAATCGAATAAGAAAAATTAGACAATTTACCGTAAGTATATGAAAATGATAATTCCAAAGCTCAGAACGAAGATACTCAACACGGAAGCAATGATGCTAGCATAAGTACTTGAATCTGAAACTAAAAGTATTTTCAGTGTATCTATTTTTTGTTTAATTTTTAAGACTGAAAAGACACCGGTTTTATCTTCATTAAGAAACAGTCTTCTTAAAATAAAGTGAAGATCTATGCTCTTAGTCAACCTTTAAAAAAACTGATGTTCGCCCGCTCGACAGATCATAAAGCATCATAACGAGACTGTATGTATAACCCAAAGTAAGTCCTTTAATTTTTTTCGAAAAAAAAATATTTGTTAAGGATTTAAACAGCCATTGTGCTGCCGCGTGATTTACACATATTAGTTGGTTGTTTTTTTTTTAAAGATGAATAAATCATATCTTAGTTTATCAGCTTTCAGTCAGACATATTGTTACAAGATGTGCATACAGCTGTCGACTATCTTCAAGAAATGTTTTATTTACCTTTTGGAGAAAATGAGTCAAGAATCATTGTAGTAAAATCAAGTGGTTCATCAAATGTCGTTTTCAAATTATCATTATCTGGAGTGTGGCTGTCTGTTGTACTTAGTGTAGTTACTTCAATTTGCAGTTCCTTAAAAATTATTTGAGAACTTGAATAATTATGCTTTTTATGTTCACCTGTAGGCAATATATGATGTTGATATACAGACCCTAAACCGTGCTACTACACCACTGGAACTGTACGGTTCGGTACGCTTTGTGAACGGAACGGTACGCTTTGTGAACGGAACGGTTCGTTTTGTGAACGGTACGGTACGCTTTGTGCACGGAACGGTTCGCTTTGTGCACGGAACGGTACGCTTTGTGCACGGAACGGTTCGCTTTGTGCACGGAACGGTACGCTTTGTGGACGGTACGTTTCGTTTCTTGCACGGAACGGTTCGTTTTGTGAACGGTAGGCTTTGGGAAACGGTATGCAAATGAAGTGGGCGGAGCCTTATAGCTTTAATTCTTGATTGGCTGCTAAAAATCAATTCATTTTAAATGATTTCTGAAGTACTTAATGCACGTATATAATTATATTTCCGCTATTAACAAATTAATTTCTCTGTTTTAATATAAACATAAATTTACACTACAGCGGTGATGAAGGAAAAATGAAAAAAAAATGAGAGGAAGAAAAAACATCATCCCACCGATGACTTTG
>NW_026926667.1:0-28633 GCF_032062105.1 Saccostrea cuccullata | reverse complement strand
ATATCTCATTTCCATACACAAGGACTAGCAGAACTTAGCTGATGAATAACTTCACCTTTGTTTGAATGGAAGATTTAATTCTGTCTGAGACTTCTAATTGCGATTCTGATTTCCCCAAGCTTGTTGGTATTGTCCTCATTAGACCCTCCCTTTGTTGGTTTCACACTTCCAAGCAATGTACTTGTACATCTACATACTCTATATCTTGTCCTTAGATCGTAGCTGGCTCTTTTATGTCAGAGCTGAGTCTTTTGTTTCCAAAACATTCATTTCTGAAGTCATTTCGACTTATATTTTTATCTAGTCTTTGTGTCTTTTGACAAATGTCCTGAAATTTCAAGGAAAGTATAGTAAGAGTATTATTATGTTTTACAAATGTTTCACATTAGATGAATATGTTGCATTTTTGGCAAGAATGAAAATTTTTTTGCAAAATATTTGAAATAAAAGTACATGTATACACATTTTAAAAGGTGCAAAAGTCACATGTCTGTTGCGAAATTTAATATTTTTATCCACAAAAATTATCTGTAATGAAACAATATATTTTTAATTAGCTACGTAGGAAAATGAGTTCAATGGACATATTAAAATTGAAGATGTAGCCACACAAACAATTTTTAAAATTGAAAATTTTAAAATAGATTTTAATGATGTTTGGTTAAATTTCAGTTGTGTAGATTGTCATCAGAACACCTATTACGTCAGTGTAAATATCTACTGAGAAAGTACAAGTTTCAGGAGCTGGCGGAACACAATCCCCACACTGCCATGTTGTACCTACAGAATGATCTAGCCAGTATTGTCGATCACAAAAATAAAAAAGAACGGGAAGAGGTATCAACTTTAAAGCAGTTTTAAACCACATGAAGAAATATTAATGTAAAGAAACTGAAAAATGCAAATATAAAAATCATGAAATAAATTAGTAAAAAATTAGATTATGGATCACTTGTGCATAATGATATATGATATGCTGTGGTATTCAATATGCTTTTTCTATAATTTCTTAATAGAATTAAAAAAAATCTTTCATTTATAAAGATTTATTAAGTGTAAATATCTGAATGTGCTATTCCTAAAATAAAAATTGTTTAAAATAATAACAAGTTATCAAACTATCTACAATTTTTATAGAACACGTATTTCAATTCAATTTTAATGTTTCCATTATTTAAATGTGTTGAGTTTGAATAGTATATTTTTAAAATTACAAGTAGGTTATATTTCCTTATTCTTAGTTTGAGTCCCTGGCTACAACTTTGTTCCAGAGCCCTGAGGATGAAATAGAAGGAAATGAAGGTAAATACATGCTTGTACTTTATACCTTTCTGAACACATTAAAACGGAATGCATAAATTTACTTATGAAATAGACTTAATTTGGATGGAGTGTTTCTTAGGTGTTTGATTTATGACTAATTTATGATTTTTAACAAAATAAGATTAAACTTCTAAACTTCAAGGCAATAAATACAAGTGAATACTAGTATATTCAACTTACTAGCAAACATATGATTCTCAAGTACAGAATGTATTTCGTTCAACAAGTGCATCAGAGACAATAAATTATAAAATACCTTTTGCAGAGGCAATTTTGGTAGATACTAGTGAACATCACATGGCTAGGACGGAACTATTCGACCAGTTAGTGGCCTTTTTCCCTGAGCACATGTCTCAGCCTAAAGGAAATCTTGTGGACCTTATTCCTCTGACCTGATATTCTGCTGTGTGGTTTATATATAAATGGCATCCCCAGTCCCTAAAATAAAAATGTTGGAATGAAATTAACTGTTTGCTACATTTTAGCTTACCTGTGCCAAAAATTTACTATTATACAGCTACTGTACTTATGAAAGAGTGGCGAGGTACATGTGTATACTTTGCTAAAAAGTAACAAGCATACAGTGTACTCTAGAATGTTAATTTAAAAAATAATGATAAGCTTTTACTATTCTAATCGTTCTGTTTTTTATACATGTATATGGGTGTATGACCATTATAATGTCTTCATACATGTTAAGAATTTTTATTGTTAGTAAAATCATTTGTTGATTTAATGATATAACTACAAGAAAGTGATGTATTATTAAAGTATTACCAACCAGTCATTATAGGAAGTATAGAATAATTACTGTTGCATAATCTAGTACATGTATTTTAATTCTTCCAATTTAATTTATTGACTGATGTGTTTATTGACTAAATACAAATATAGTACACTATTGTACTTGTAAATATATGTTGTATAAATCTGTACAGAATTCATGGATGTATATCAATAAAATTTATCAAAGTACTGCAACAGTACTTTTCAATCTAAAATGTATTACCTTTTTTCTTAAAATTGGGACGTTGAAACCTTGTACAATCTATCTATTATATCGAGAGTGGCTCAGATATAATATTCTACGAAACAATTGAATAATAAAATACGTCTCCTGTTATGTAAATTATCCCACGTTTCCAACTATCGTTGATGCCCTGGAATACCGAACAAACTAGACAGTGATTGTGAAATACCCTCTTCCACTGGCTTATTTCATTTTATACATCCCTTTACAAAGATATTGATTTAACAGAGACTTTGTGTGCATAGATAATAGATTTTTTTTAAACAAACAGATATGGGTAGTATTTAGTATCGTAAAACTGTTATCTTGAGATGATTACATAACCACCAAATCACCCTTTCTGCCACTTTGTAGACGACAAAATATCAGAATCGTAAGTACGTTTTTTTCTTAATCATTTTGCATTTTACTTTCATTTTTTTCAATTCTATAAAATCTGGAAAGCATCAAACCTAAGACGTTAAAATATTGACGTTCCTACGACGTAAAAAGTCGCATATCTTTCTACTTGTTCTAATAAGACTTATTAACCAATGTCCTTGTCATTGAATTGACATGATCTAGATCCTTCATTGCTCAATGGCGCTTAGTTTTAAATATAGATCTAAGAAGACAATAACCCGTAAACGGCGACGTCTTTAAATGGGTGAAATAATTTTCAAATGGGACCTAAAGCAACAAACAACCAAACCATATAAAAAATTTGCTGTAGTTCCGCAAACAAGCATATACTGCAGTATTTCATAGAGAGCAAAGGCGAAGAGGTGCATACTAAATTGTTTTCCAATTTTCGACTAAATAAAAAAAATGTTATTCAAAGGTAAATTTTGCTTACAGAGTGCAATAATTCTTGCGTAATCTACATGTATGTAATCAAATGGCGGTTTTCATGTGTTATCTTCACCTTACCGCCCGAAGTATATATAATTATCTGTGCAGTTGTCTGTGTATGTTCAAACGAAGTGTCTTTCTGCTCTGAATTCAATTAATTATCCCTAAAACCTTAACGTACATCAAATATACGATTTGGCTGATCAGTATGTATTGAATAAAAGAGCAGTTTGCAATCCTGGTCAAGACTTGTGGTATACCTGTATACTATAGTAGTTTTCTATAAAATAATGATTGAATCTCATGATTTAGTTTTCAAGGATTGAAATATATGTCTAAGTCATGAAATCTTGAATGGCCAGGATTGTAATCTTGACCGACCAGTTGAATTACAATTTAATTAATGAAACACATGGAACATGATATGAGGGGAGGGGGTTCCTATGGATTTCCTTATTTAAGGACAGATGATACAAACAATTTTATTTTTTTTCTTAATATCATCTCACAGGCTTAGAAAAGTGAATTATTCTTGGAATTTTTTCTCCCTAGTCTTGGACAATGAAATAGACTTGGAAAATATTAGCTAATGCTTCAATAAAATTACAAATATGGACAAATCATGCTTAGTAAAGGTTCACAGATGAAAACAAATTTCAGAATATGTTAGCTTAGTGCTAAATGTATAATATGAACTTTAAAATGTGGTAGATTTTATGAGGAAACTCAAAAAGGGGAAAATCAGAAAAATCACGTGTTGATTTTTACATTTTGCTGTTCCTCATAAAATTTACCAGGCTCGGTATTCAGTATTTTTCTTTAAAGTTTATATTTCATTTTTAGCACTAAGCAAACATATTCTGAAACTTGTTTTCATATGTAAACCTTTACTGAGTTGATTTGTCCATATTTGTAATTTTATTGAACTATTAACCAATATTTCCAAGTTAAGTCTCCCATAAAGAAAAAAATATGTTTCATGATCTGTCCTTAATTTTAAATCGCTATTCATAATTTTTTTTTCATTAATATCAAATACATGCATGTAATAATATAATTCAAGCACCAGATCTGTGATTAGATATACTGACCTCAACTTGTTAAACGGCAACTTCCCTTACTGAATCAGCAATTAATATATAATTAGTATACCCTGAATTATCACCTGCATACGGAGATATTTACATCTCTCAATTGATTCGATAGCAAGAACATGTTCAATTTTTGAAAAGAGGTAAGTTATTGCCAATAAGTTTATGAAAAAAATATCAACAGTTTTTTTTCTGATATGCTTAAAAAATAATTGTTTTCTGAAGATCAAAAAGTTAAGCCATTCGTTCGTGGCGGGTGACCGAATAATATTGAATGATGACCTCAGATATAACATTTACTGGACATTTTAACGTCCATGGGTAGGGAGTATAACAAGACAAATCTACATATATGTATAGCATAATCCAATCAGGTGTTATAGTTAAGGTTGCATTAATATTACATCTGTAATTATATTTAGGCCATCTTTAAAAAATTGTTTGCTTGTCCTTTCCCGACCGACCGGCTAATAATAGTCCGATTCAAAAAAAAATTTAACCCCCGGGAAACAATATTTTTTTTACTCAGGTAAACATAATTTTAAAAAATCAGCATTGGAATTTTCTGAAAAAAAGTATTTTCTCATTTACCTACCAACCCAACATTTTCAAATCGACCCAGTCGGGAAAGGGCAAGCAAACATTTTTTTCTAAACTCAGCCTTGAATATGATTATGCCTTTCTTAGATCTAATTCGCCATGGATGACTCTCCCATTCCAAATACTGCACAACACTACGTAGAGTGTGGTACATATGCTTGTAGACGTTACTCAAAATTCTACTGCAAGACATGCCATCAAAGGAAATGTGAGCAGTGCACAATAGAGCACCAGAAGGATCCAAGGAAAAGGAACCATGAAGTAGTTCTCTACCAGGACAGACTGAGTTTTCTACCAGATAATAATTGTCAGTTCAATGCAAAAACACATCAAAGCAACAGGTAGGGTAAAATTATTTATTTTCATTCGTCAAATTTTCGTGGTATAAGAAAGAAATGTTGGTAAAAGGTGATAGTGAGACATTGAACACTAGATACAAATAAAATATCTTTGTGTGTCGAATGAGAGGGAATAGGGTATAATTTGATTTAATGATAGAACTGTATCCTATGGATTTTCCTCCCTAGATCCTTTGCAGCATTGGAATACTCGGACATCCCTGATATTGCACAACACTACGTAGAGTGTGACACATATGGGTGCTCAAGGTACTCAAGATTTTATTGCGAAACATGTTACCAGGGAAAATGTGAGCAATGCAGAGTCGATCATTTAAAGGGACCTCCGAATATTAATCATGAAGTTGTGCTCTACCAGGACAGGTAATTTTATGCCAGATTATAAAAGTCAGATGACCATTATCTAGATGCAGATCTGTAGCTCACAGGCCTGAAAAAATGGGATTGACGACTGACCAGAGAGATACAGTGCCATTAAAAAGTATATATTTTTGCGCACAAAAATATGCTGTTTTTTTTATTTATTTGTAAGTATATAGAGAAAATATTACTAACCATGTGTTCCCAATATGCATATTCCTTTACTTCTTATGTACAATTCATGTACCAAGTTCGTTGGACCGAATTGTCTTTCCACCCAAGATGGCAGTTTAAGTAGACGATTTTTCCATGGTCTCAATTTCAGGCTCAGGAGAGTTATTCAAAACGTTTTCGGAAAATGTTTTACATTTAACGTTTTAATGTGGAAGTAGTGAAAGTATGTAAGGAATACATGGTTAGTTATAATCTAAATATGACAGCTTAAATGCACGCAGAAATAGACCGAGAAACAGCCCATCTTTTTGTGTGTAATAAATATACATTTTTTTTTTTAAATGGGTAGCACTGTAGCTGTCTGATGCTTCATCCCAATTTTTTTTTCAGACCAGCGAGCTGCAGATCTACAGCAAACTATTATCAAATGATGTCGACATGGGTAATTTCAAATCTAAACTGATTTTAGTCTTGAAATTACTAGTACTTCTTTTTAACAATTTAAACAAAAAATTAAATATGATATAACATGATTCTCTTTACTTATTAATCTGCAGGATGAATCAGATGTCTTGTGTGTCAGACGCCATGTATATTGAACTAAGTCGTAAGATAGGAACAGAAACAGAAGTGACCATCAGAAGAGACATATTGGACCTTAATGAAACGCTTCAAAATGTACTCTATGAATATAGATATCGAAAGAGTGGATTAAGGTCTACGAAAATTGGCGATATTAGGAATGGGTTTCACCTTGCCTCTGTTGATCAAGTGGTTATCCTGAGCTGGCAGTGTAATCATCCTGTGATATTTGATTTATCGCACACCAAATCTTGTTATTCACCAATCGACACATTTATTTTCATGCATACCTCTCAAACTCCACCGGGATTCGCTAGATTAGAACTTTTTACAGAGTCCAGATCTAAATTTGTTACTTCTTCTCTTATAGAAATTAACACTGAAATTTATATTTCCTCTTCATTATTTAAAAGTGCTATCCATCATTCCATAGGTAGCTCAAGCCTTCACTATAAAAGTGTTAACGAGGCAGGAATTGTCTTCTCTTATCCAGATTATGATTTATACAGGATTGATTGTTTTCAGTCAGGCCACTGGCCCTCCTTGGCATTTCGTTGGATTGATCGAAGTTTAACGCAAAAATGGCCATCAAGAATGGTAGTTCAGTCTGTTCTGAATGAAGGCTGTCATCTTGTCCCAATCGGAAGCAATCAATCAACTGGCTATAACGACCTAGAATGGAGAATTTCATTTTCAAAAGCAGAGAAAAAATTTACTTGTTCCATGAACCATGTCCAATTTCTTGGCTATGGATTATTAAAACTACTGCTGAAAGAAATTATCCGTGACGAACTAATGCGTTCTTACTTCATCAAAACAATTGTATTTTGGAGGATACAAAATGATCCACTGGATTCATGGACTTCGTCATCCTTACTTCAGCATTTCTGGAAATGTTTTAAATATTTGATACACTGTGTTTATACCGGGAATCTGCCGAATTTCTTTATTCCAGAAAATAATATGTTTGCTGCAAAAGTGGTGGGGCAAAAAAAAGTCGTCTCTTTTACAGAAACTAGAACACTTTTACAAAATGGGCGTCGCTTGTCTTCTTCATTGTCCATCTTTAAGAGAAATACTAAACTCTGTCTTCTATAATCCATTCTTAATTCTGCAGACAGAGGAAAGTAAAATCAATTCAGAGACAGATCTTGATATTGCTTGTTTCAGGGAAATGGAATCTTATACAAATCTAGAATTCAATAAGTTTTATGAAATTATGATAGAATTAAATACATTAGATAGGTTATCTAAGAATAGCAGAGACGTTGTTTTACAGAAATCCTTGGCAGAACTTCTCATTTCAACTGCAATGTCAATGAAGCTTGAGTTTTCATTTGGAACTAACAGGAGACGCTATAATGGATGTGAAAGAACAATTATTCATTTACTTGACTTTGCCGCAAAAATAGGATATATGTCGGACATTCTTTATCTAGCATTATGTTTTTATGATAAAGGTAGATACTGCCAAGCCATAAGTATCACAGAAAAAGCAAAACAGAGACTAACACAGGGTCATGCTATGTATAATGGAAAGGTAGACCACAAGATGTACAGTGATATTGTATGTGGCAAATCCCAATCAGTAAAATTAAGGAAACACTGGGCAAGAGACATTACAATTAATGCAGAGTTTCTCTACGTAAATGAACTACAGTTGGAGCAGAACGTCAGTAAGATGAACGAAATCAATACTATCGACATACCCCCCTTAGTGACATCATATATGTTAAGTGTGCTGTGTCACTTCAAAAAAGGTAACAAGTCAAAATACCAGGAATCCCTGACAGACCTGCGGACACTCTTGATCTGCGACAAAGGTTTATATATATCTTTAGAACTGAGAGACATATCTTGGCAGGTCTTGGGAATATGTCAAAATGTTGTTGGGGAATTCGAGAAAGCGCTATAGTCTTATATTAAATCATCTGAGCAAATTCAACGTCACAAGATAATGAAAGCTTTAGAGATTAGAATAGTTGAGGTGTATAAACATTTGAGCATGTAACGGGAAAGGCCAGAAAAAACTTGCCAACAAATTTTGACTCGGTTGGCAATTGCTTTCATATTTTACAGTTATATTCCTTGTAACAAGACCATTCCTTGGGTGCACCAAATTTTACCTCATGACCTTTTATTAAGTTTGACCCACTTTTACAATAAAAACCTAAACGTTTACCTTGGCCATAACTATTGAACAGCTAGTAATAGAACTTTCATACTCAAATATGTATTAGTAGTGACAAGACCTTTCAATTGGTTTATGAAGTTTTGACCTTAAAGTTTGATCAACTTTGTAAAAAAAGCCTTTAAACTTGGCCATAATTTTGAACAGTGGGGCTTTCATATTCAACAAGTAATTATAATTCCCTGTTAAAAAGACCTTCCACTTGAAACAAGAAGTTTTACCTTTTTGATCTTGATGTATTGCTAGCATTTGAGAAACTTCAACCATTGCCATAAGCTGCCATATGGGGGCATTAGTGTTACACAAAAACATTTTGTTTATTCTTCTTTTTTTCCCTTTACATTTGTGTTACACTTGTTTAAAAAATTATTATTCAATGAATAAAGAGACACGGTGAATTATTATCATTTATTTTGTTGATTATTTTAAATATTTTTTAAAAGTCTTAAAATGTTTGGCACAATCATTTCATAGTATAGCTGGCGAAAAATACATGTAAGTGAAAAAAAACCCGAACATAAAATGTATATCATCATCATGTTTGTCATCCGCATTCGTCTTTGTCAACGTTACGTGATCAACAGATCTTGTTCTTCTTCATTGTCCATCTTTAAGAGAAATACTAAACTCTTTCTTCTATAATCCATTCTTAATTCTGCAGACAGAGGAAAGTAAAATCAATTTAGAGACAGATCTTGATATTGCTTGTTTCAGGGAAATGGAATCTTATACAAATCTAGAATTCAATAAGTTTTATGAAATTATGATAGAATTAAATACATTAGATAGGTTATCTAAGAATAGCAGAGACGTTGTTTTACAGAAATCCTTGGCAGAACTTCTCATTTCAACTGCAATGTCAATGAAGCTTGAGTTTTCATTTGGAACTAACAGGAGACGCTATAATGGATGTGAAAGAACAATTATTCATTTACTTGACTTTGCCGCAAAAATAGGATATATGTCGGACATTCTTTATCTAGCATTATGTTTTTATGATAAAGGTAGATACTGCCAAGCCATAAGTATCACAGAAAAAGCAAAACAGAGACTAACACAGGGTCATGCTATGTATAATGGAAAGGTAGACCACAAGATGTACAGTGATATTGTATGTGGCAAATCCCAATCAGTAAAATTAAGGAAACACTGGGCAAGAGACATTACAATTAATGCAGAGTTTCTCTACGTAAATGAACTACAGTTGGAGCAGAACGTCAGTAAGATGAACGAAATCAATACTATCGACATACCCCCCTTAGTGACATCATATATGTTAAGTGTGCTGTGTCACTTCAAAAAAGGTAACAAGTCAAAATACCAGGAATCCCTGACAGACCTGCGGACACTCTTGATCTGCGACAAAGGTTTATATATACCTTTAGAACTGAGAGACATATCTTGGCAGATCTTGGGAATATGTCAAAATGTTGTTGGGGAATTCGAGAAAGCGCTATAGTCTTATATTAAATCATCTGAGCAAATTCAACGTCACAAGATAATGAAAGCTTCAGAGATTAGAATAGTTGAGGTGTATAAACATTTGAGCATGTAACGGGAAAGGCCAGAAAAAACTTGCCAACAAATTTTGACTCGGTTGGCAATTGCTTTCATATTTTACAGTTATATTCCTTGTAACAAGACCATTCCTTGGGTGCACCAAATTTTACCTCATGACCTTTTATTAAGTTTGACCCACTTTTACAATAAAAACCTAAACGTTTACCTTGGCCATAACTATTGAACAGCTAGTAATAGAACTTTCATACTCAAATATGTATTAGTAGTGACAAGACCTTTCAATTGGTTTATGAAGTTTTGACCTTAAAGTTTGATCAACTTTGTAAAAAAAGCCTTTAAACTTGGCCATAATTTTGAACAGTGGGGCTTTCATATTCAACAAGTAATTATAATTCCCTGTTAAAAAGACCTTCCACTTGAAACAAGAAGTTTTACCTTTTTGATCTTGATGTATTGCTAGCATTTGAGAAACTTCAACCATTGCCATAAGCTGCCATATGGGGGCATTAGTGTTACACAAAAACATTTTGTTTATTCTTCTTTTTTTCCCTTTACATTTGTGTTACACTTGTTTAAAAAATTATTATTCAATGAATAAAGAGACACGGTGAATTATTATCATTTATTTTGTTGATTATTTTAAATATTTTTTAAAAGTCTTAAAATGTTTGGCACAATCATTTCATAGTATAGCTGGCGAAAAATACATGTAAGTGAAAAAAAACCCGAACATAAAATGTATATCATCATCATGTTTGTCATCCGCATTCGTCTTTGTCAACGTTACGTGACGTATTTATAGCGTAAAACTGGTATAAAATTGACCTGGAACACACAAAGTATGATATGTAAAAATTATGTTAAGAATTTGTAAAATTTATCTCTCTTTTGTTGGTGAATCAAATATCCCCTGTCTACGGACGTAATTATCCCACATCTGTCCTGGAGACTTGTTTCCATAGAAAGTGATGTTATTTATTGGTTCAACCAAAATTTAAATATTTTTACCCTTTATATTAACAGGAATTTCCGAGTTTGTAATCCAGCTCAAGCATTGAAGGTCAAGGTCAACTTAACAGAACTCCATTTTTCATAATAAATATCTTGGCCTTAATTGGTGAGTTTTACATTTTCAAACAAATATGAATTATGTAAAATTTTTAACTCTACGCTTAACCAGGCTAATTTTGTAGAAAAAGAAACTTGCCTGTATTGGCTAACTGTGCTCTTCAGTTCTCGAGAAAATAAACCTTAGATCCCGTTAAACCTTTGTGACCCGATGGTACATAATTGAATCAGGAATCTCTGATTTTCTACAATGATGAAAATATACTCCTGAAGGAAATGTTCACGTTAGATGTTTCTTTTTAGGCCCAAAGGCCTAATGAAATTGGGGGAAAGGAAGATACTGTTTTTTGCAGTTTCTGCAGGAATGAAATCAAAACGATAAAAAATTCTCAGTGTGTCTTTCTATTGTGTGTATTCTATCTATGGATTAATTTACGATAATTTTCGTCAAAATTTCTCATATTATAAAAGATATACTTTAAATGTAAAGAAGCATGTGTTCATTTATTGAAAGATAGACGACAGAAGATGGCTAAAATTTGTATTATTGGCTTCATACCTTTGAAGTATTATGACTGTTAACTACAATACTACCTTTTTATCTTACCTATGCGATCATGATTTTTTATTTGATTTCAATGCTTCTTTCAATGATGATTCTTTGATCATCTTTTAGTTCTCTTCTCTATGCATTTATTTAATCTCTCTTCAGTTCTTTTATCATTTTCCTTCTTATTCTGAAACATCCAAACATCAGGAAAAAAAGTACTTTTGCATATTGTTCATCTTTGGACTAAAAAAACTTTTGAATAACAATTAAATATACCATGAAGAAAACTAAGGTAAGGGATCAAAGAAACAAATAAGTAGGGTATTCAAAAATGTACATCACATTCTCTACAAATAATGGTAGTTGTGTGCTTAAATGAGCAATGCTAGACATTCGTCGCTGTAACCAAATGACACGATGGAAAATGGAGTGTTATGACGATAATAAAATCTGTTGTGATTGAAATTACAATGTAGTTTAAAAAGAACTGTAATGATACTGATGTAATAAACGTTTTGCAAGGCATTTATAACGAAGAAGGGGTACAGAAAATCATAGTCTCACATTTTACACTTGTAGATATATGTAATAAGTAGTTAAATGAGGAAAGAGATGGTTAATCCCTGTCGACAAAGATAAAAAAACGATGAAAATTAGTTAGAAAACTCTCGAAAGTTTGCTGTTTTCATATAGCACCTGATCCCATCTATGGTGTTTTGGAGGTCCGTGTTTGCTCAGCTGCTGTTTTGTATTGTTAATGGAATTTTGAGCTGAAATAGTATTGTTTGTTATCTCCGTATATTTTATTTTTTTCTGTGATATTATTTTCTACATTTATATGTTTTTAATGAGGAACAGCATCTTTTAAACACCAACTTCAGCGAACTTCTTTGTAGAATCAAGAATTTTTTTAAGAAATGTAATTAACAACATGAAACTTAAAATTTAAGCTCAAATTGCAATTACTGAGTATATATTTTATTATTAAGAGTCTTACAAACAAAGATAAGATTGTTACAAGCCTGGTCTGTTAGGATCATTACAACTGTTCATGTAATCTTTCTAATTCTTTAATTCATCACCTCTGAATTGGTAGATGGTTCTCATATTTTAACACCACTTTTTCATATAGTTTGTATTTCTAAAATAAATTTGGTCTTCTACGACCATATGTAGCTCAACGTCTGACATATTGTCGACAGAACTAATGGAAATTATCTGCTGTGGCCAATGAAAGGATGAGGACTCAACGTTCTTACGAATTTTCAATCGCATTGCTTTTAAGTCTAGTCATTTTCAACTGCATTGAAACCACAGTAACGATTTGTCCATCTGTACTGTAAGATAAGAACATGGACAAATGAGGAATCTGTTTTAAATGTTCAATATCAAGGCATTGTAAGATTAATTGTTTGTAATGGAAAAGTTGGAAGCAACAGTTTGATTTTATGTCTAGAAAATGTCAGGTGTATACTTTAACTTGAAATATGGTGGAAGACAAGACCAAACTTTTACTGATTAAGCATATTTACAGCATATATTTCTTCACGTAATAATTTTAGTTTAAAGAATCGCAGGAAAGAGTAGGAATTATCACACATGGTAGCTTACAGATTCTGTACTAGACAACATCCATAATCACAAACACCAGATTGAATTATGCTATTGAAGACTCCAAGAATGGACTTGTTTTAGTTTCGTCAAATAGTCTATTCAAAAATTTCAAAAGAATGATGTAAAAGTATAAATATAATATGTGTGATAGAGGCCTAATTGTTTCTTGATGTAATATAAAAATGATATGAAAGAGGCATCATGTATATTTGGTCAACAGTGTTGGAGCAAACGATGACAAAGTAGAAGCAAACAATGAAAGTACATTGTAAGACATAGTAATAAGATCCTCAGGAGATGACAGTGTGCTGAATATATGGTTTATATGCCCAGAATACACCCTCACCCCTATCCTCTCGGAAGACGAAATAAAAAATCTGATAATGGAACTCCATACTAAATCTTGTGAATTAGACATCTTACCAACCAGTATATTGAAATCCTTTTTAAATTATATTCTAACAAACATTACGAAAATTGTTAACCTTTCATTGAACCATGGTATCTTTCCAGCAAAATGGAAGCAAGCGATCGTTAGACCTCTTTTAAAAAAACAGGTTTGGAACTGGAGTTACCAAACTACCAACCAGTGAGAAATCTGTCATTTCTTTCAAAACTCATCGAAAAATCCGCTCTTCTTAGTCTCAACACGCATGAAAATGAAAACAACCTGCTCACCCAAAATCAGTCGGCATACACACGTTTCCATTCTTGTGAATCTGCTCTTTTAAGACTCGTAAATGACCTGCTTGACGCTATGGAGAAAGAAGAGGTTACGGCTCTTATAGCAATCGATCTCAGCGCCGCGTTCGATACTGTAGACCATGATGTATTATTAAAAGTACTTCAAAAACAATATGGAATATGTGGCTTGGCATTAAAATGGGTAGATTCATATTTGCGACTTCGAGGCTGTCAAGTATGTGTAAATTCTAGTTCTTCATCTGTGCGTCAGCTACAATGTAGCCTTCCACAAGGTAGCTGCTTAGGACCCTCGTTGTATCTGACGTATGCAGGAACTATATTTGATGTCATTCCTCCTTCCATATCAGTTTTCGGCTTTGCAGATGACCATACCGCAAATACACGTTTTAATCCAACGTCAAATCACTGCGGAATTGGGGCTATTCGCGAGCTTTAGGATTGCGCAAAAATTATTATTAACTGGATGAACTCTAATATAAACTTAAAATGAATGCATCAAAAACAGAATTCATTCTATTTGGGAGTAAAAAACAACTAGAAAAATGTACTACAAAAGTGATCAACATTAACAAAAGTATGTACGATATTTGGGTGCATTTTTTGATGAAAATCTAAATTTCAAAGAACATGTAACTAGAAAATGTCGTAAAGCATTTTTCTATTACCTTAGGATCAAAAGCATTCGTAAATATTTAAGAAAGGAAGCTACGGAAGTTTTGGTTTTATCATTAGTTATTTCACATCTAGATTATTGTAATGTTATTTTGTTTGGAACAGCACAAAGCGAAATTAATAAAATGCAAAGAATTCAAAATATGTGTGCTAAATTAGTTTTAGGTCGGAGGAGATTTGACAGTTCAAAAGAGGCTCTATTCGATCTCCATTGGATACCTATCAGATCTAGGGTATTATTCAGAATTCTTACTTTTATGTACAACTGTTTAGTGGCCCAGGAACAAAATTTTGTCAAAGCAAACCTCAAATCCAAAATTGCGTTCTTCTCGAAATCCCGAAAGTTGTTATACAGTACCATTTAATAAAAGGAAAACTTTCAGCGACAGGAGCTTTAGTACGATCGGACCAAAATTGTGGAATGAACTGCCTTTGTACATAAAAAAAAAAATCAAAATCTATTCATGAATTAAAAAAAAACATTTAAAAAGCCACTTCTTTAGGGACTTTTATGCTTTATTTTTAATTACATTACTTTCCATGTATTCATGTACATTTGTATATATGTTAATATTTGTACAAAGCCATTGAATATGCTGATGTAAAATTAGGCGTTTAATTAAATAAATCAGTTTCAGATTCAGTTTAATGGTTGCACTAATTACTGACAATTTTGTATTGCTGATTTTTAATGGAAGCCATGGCTTTGAAATACCAAATTGTCTACTATAATGATATATTTAGAAGGCTCAAGCAGAGTGTTAACATAGGTATTGTTTGTTATTCTTCGTCTGAGTACAGTAATACTGAGAAATCATATATTCGAGGGGGGAGTGTTCGTGAATATTGTGTAGATGAATTTTCGTTGTTCTCGAAATATAGAAAGACGAATTTATGACTACCGCGAAATGTAACATTTCATATGCATTACAACTTCACATTCTCCAACCACGAAACCAAATTCCTACAAACCAACATTTTCCTTTAAAATAGAAATTTTGACCCAGTGAAAATATGTGACTTTTACAGTCTTAATTCATTAAAGTGCCATGAAGAAGTTGTATCTTAGTACTACTAGTATTTCATTGTAATTTGCTTTTTTATCATTATGAGGTTATACATTGACATTGCATGCTGACTTATAGTTATCCTGTTTAAATTTGTCATCATGTCATTGGTTGATGCTATCATGTCTCTCTACGCTTCATCTTTGTCTTTATACATCTCTACGCATGGACAAATTCAAAACAAGGTAAGTAAAATATTGACAAATAAGTTGATGAAAAAAGAATATCAGCAGTCCCGTGTACAGAAATCATTTCATAAGTACTTTGGTATATACAATGACCTTGTCAACAAATACAGTCCTTAGAAAAAAATGCTACCTGACGTTTTCATACTTATTGTTTAGCCATTATTTATGCATCGAATTATCAATGGAGTTTTTCATGATTTTCCAATCATGACAAGGAGCACTCGGTAAGTGTGACCAGTCGGCAGGGGATGTTCACTCCTCCATGGCATCTGATCCCACCTATGATGTTTGAGAGGTCTGTGTTTTCTCTGCTCAAGATTTGTTTTGTTAATAGACTTTTGAGCTTGAAAACTCTTCGTTTATCCATACACCATATTTCGTGCCTTACTTTGTGATTACAATTACATGGTGAATTAGGTATATGTTTTTTTAGTTTTGTTCATGTATCAATGTATGTGAATCAGTATTCGATGACAAAGTAGCAGAGCGCAGAGACAAAGTGTAAGGACTTATTAATTTAAGGAATAACTGTCTTATTTTTCGAATTCATGAAGTGATCAATGGATTGGCTTGTGTGATAATTTGCATAAACGCCGAAGGCGTTTATGCAAATTATCACACAAGCCAATCCATTGATCATCTTCATGAATTCGAAAAATAAGACAGTTATTCCTTATATTTACATGCTTTGATTCCGCCAATCCATGGGCTCCAAGCCTGCATCTCTCTAGGTGTTGTCCCGCCCTGCACGTGGTTTTTTTTTGGAACCGCGCCAAAACATTCATGAGGAAATCAATTACATTTACAATTGGTAATTTTATCTCGGACAAAGACATTGGAAATGTAAATATTACAAAATATATGCATAAGTAAACCCAAAGAAGCAGCATATAGAAATACATGTATTATATAACTTATATTGACAAGAGTCGCGTCTCGTTTCTTTTACCCTTACGTGATGCTGACTTGTCATTTTGTTCTAATTCTGTCATTCTATACTATACCACCATTGTATAATGTATTGTCATCGTGCTCTGATTCTGTCAATCTCAGATGATATTGTCATTGTATGTGTTCTGATATTGTCATGGTATGATGATACTATAATTTTAATCTGATACTGTCATGGTATGATGATATTATCGTTGTGTTCTGATATTAATTGTCATTGTATTATGATACTATAATTTTAATCTGATACTGTCATGGTATGATGATATTATCGTTGTGTTCTGATATTGTCAATCTCTGATGCTATTGTCATTGTATTCTGATGCTGTCATGGTATGTTGATATTATCGTTGTGTTCTGATATTAATTGTCATTGTATTATGATACTATAATTTTAATCTGATACTGTCATGGTATGATGATATTATCGTTGTGTTCTGTGATGATACTATAATTTTAATCTGATACTGTCATGGTATGATGATATTATCGTTGTGTTCTGATATTAACTGTCATTGTATTATGATACTATAATTTTAATCTGATACTGTCATGATATGATGATATTATCGTTGTGTTCTGTGATGATACTATATTTTTAATCTGATGCTGTCATGGTATGATGATATTATCATTGTGTTCTGATATTGTCAATCTCTGATGCTATTGTCATTGTATTCTGATGCTGTCATGGTATGATATTATCGTTGTGTTCTGATATTGTCAATCTCTGATGCTACTGTCATTGTGTTCTGATGCTGTCATTGTATGATGATATTGTAATGTATTTGTTCTGATAAAGTAAGGTGATATTGTCATTGTATGCTTATTTACTGTCTTTGTGCTCTTGCAATTCTTTGCTCTGCTCAGACCATTGCTGTTTTAGTTAAGTGCATCTTACTGTTAATTTGTTTTGAGGGTTTAAAGCAATGGATTCAAGTTTCATTATCTGTTTGAATTTCAGACAAAGGTAGAAATAATTGATTACATTGTATATATTCTTACACGCTGTAGTTTTCACTCATTATTCAAATCATAGGGTGATCATTGAGTACCAAGCGATTTTACTATCAAATGTTTCTTTAAAACAATGAGAACTACCCCCAAAATGATGCCTATAAAATTTGCTATTTGTTTTAAAGTCAATCAAGCACCATCAGTAATAATTTGTTGAATATTGGCAAAAAGTACATTGGCTGTTGTAAGTCCTTTTCGCCAAAAAGGTACCCATTTTTTTTATGCCCATTATATCATTTCTGTTCATTGAAATCCACCTGCTCAGTTGTCTATAAAATAGACATTGGTTGCTGTAAATTTGATATATTTTAGTGAATATTTCTTTTGGATTCTTAACAAGTTTTAAAGCAGCTTTAATGAAGCGTTTAATTTCACTTTACTGATTCTATACCATTCATTTTAAATACAGTCTCTCTAATAGCCCTTGTTTTCCAGCTTCTCACAAGGAAACTGTGTGATGAAAAGTGTTCACATAAACTGTATGTCATAGAGTTCAGGACATTATTTATTGAACAGCCCTCGTACTCTGATTCCTTCTTCATGTTTGTTAGCAAAATTTTAAGTAGAAGCAAATGTTCAGGGGCAGAATTCACCATCATAAGTTACATGGTGGGTAAATGATCATTCAGTTTTGAAAAATAATCTCGTGCAGTTTTTTTTTTCCCCACATAAATGTCCTTAATTTTGTGCAAGTTATGAGACTCGAAGATTATTTCTGTTCCAGTTAAGTTTCAACGTAGTGAGGGGGTCAAAACCCTGTCAATGATTCCATATTTAACCATCTGAACCCAGAATCAATATCTTGTCTTTCTCTTTAAACAACAACTGTCTTTGAAGCAAGTATGACGACAATAATGCAAAAATTAAGCATAGTCTTCGGGTTGTCTTTGTTATGTTTTCACAATCTATCAATTATTTGATCAGACTCTATAATTAATAATAATTTTATTTTATGTTCTCTTTTTTCTAAAAGCCCTCATTCATATCTGCGAAACTTTTCAGAGCTGTCAACAATTTTTTTCAAGGAGAGATGCGAGAAAAGGTTTTTGGAAACTAATTATAATGTTTTTCATCTCTTTTTAAATTAACGGTTAGATATGGGACGGGATCTGGTGATTCAAATATTTGAAAAAATAAAATCTAACATAGTTTTCTTATAATATGAGGAAAAATAAATTTACTTTTATCAAAAATGGTGTATGTATCTTAATTTTTTAAAGGTAATATTATAGGATTAAACGTTCTTTTTGAAAAATTTATCGATGTGTAAACTCTTGACATTTTACTCACAAACTAAATAAAAGTGCGAAGCACTTTTATGTTAAGTTTGTGAGTAAAATGTCAAGAGTTTACACATCGATAAATTTTTCAAAAAGAACGTTTAATTCTTATAATTCCAATATCGAATTATTTCTCTTTGAGGCCTCCATACAATCCGTTATTTCTGGACGGCGTAGGAATACATTTTATCGCAAAGGAACGTAATCGAGATGAATTTCGATAGAGTTCATCTTTAAGTTGTCAAAATAATCCATAAAGAAACTTATAAAGACTCATCGAATATTGTTTAAGTCAACAAATATCGTAATTACGAGTTTACTTCAGAATAGTTCGTCCTTGACCATGGCCATGTTGACATGAACGACAACTCTCATAGCGAAAGTTGCAGACCGACGACGCCTTCGATTTGCACTTGTTTGTTAAAAGATTGCGAAACAATATAGAAAGTAAATATGAATTTGATGCTAATATGGCAAGAGTTTGAGGTACGTTTCGTTTCCCTGTCAAAACGATACAAACTGAGCTAATTTTCTTCGTATTATGAACAATCAAAACACAGGAAATCAATACATAAAATGAAGATTGGAATTATTCCCGATTACATTATTAATATACTGGTAGTTTGATTTTAAGCATACATTTATGTAAATACGTGTTCAGTAAGAAGTTTTTATACATTAATTCATAATTCCAATCTTCATTTTATGTATTGATTTCCTGTGTTTTGATTGGACGAGAACATGTTTAAGAAAAAATTTACACATCGATAAAATTTTTCAATTAGAACTACTTTCTTGATAAAGTTTCAAGGTTATCATATAAACAATGATTGAATGAAAGCAGTTATTTCTGGTCTGTTTTGGCTAAATTATGAATACAAAAAACTTCAAATTTAATTAATTAAAACAAAACTGGCGACAAACTGGATTGCCCAGCTGACGGACGCCATGAAAATGTTTATGTCACTGTCCGATCACCATGCAGTGTGAATTTAAAAAAAAACCGCAGTCTCGACGTTCATAATACGAAGAAAATTAGCTCAGTTTGTATCGTTTTGACAGGGAAACGAAACGTACCTCAAACTCTTGCCATATTAGCATCAAATTCATATTTACTTTCTATATTGTTTCGCAATCTTTTAACAAACAAGTGCAAATCGAAGGCGTCGTCGGTCTGCAACTTTCGCTATGAGAGTTGTCGTTCATGTCAACATGGCCATGGTCAAGGACGAACTATTCTGAAGTAAACTCGTAATTACGATATTTGTTGACTTAAACAATATTCGATGAGTCTTTATAAGTTTCTTTATGGATTGTTTTGACAACTTAAAGATGAACTCTATCGAAATTCATCTCGATTACGTTCCTTTGCGATAAAATGTATTCCTACGCCGTCCAGAAATAACGGATTGTATGGAGGCCTCAAAGAGAAATAATTCGATATTGGAATTATAAGAATTAAACGTTCTTTTTGAAAAATTTATCGATGTGTAAACTCTTGACATTTTACTCACAAACTTAACATAAAAGTGCTTCGCACTTTTATTTAGTTTGTGAGTAAAATGTCAAGAGTTTACACATCGATAAATTTTTCAAAAAGAACGTTTAATCCTATATTGAAACTAACTGACTATTTATGTAAGGATGAGTTATGGTCCCTTGCATCTAATGAAAAATTTTATTTTGCCTGATTTTCCTGTCGAGAGGTTAAAACAATATTCAAATCAAAGTTGTTGTTTTGTAACACATAGAATTTGTTCCGTGCAACAAACCAATGTAAAATAAAAATAACATGTTCTTGAAACTATTTCGCATGTATTTGTTTGTTTGTAACAAAATATGATTTGATTTGAACATATTTTATTGTATATACTTTACAATTGGGATTGGGCAAAAGTTCTAAAAACTGATTACGCCCTCTCCCTACATATACATTATACCAAACATATTTACACACACGGGTTTTAGCTTAAAATGAAATAACACAGAAAAACATAGTCTCCCCAGAGTAAAGTGTGAGTATCGACAGTGTGTAATTTACCCATTCGCAAAAATTTGTCAAAAAATTCTCTCCTGGCTTCTGTATATTTTTTGCATGAGAAGAAATAATGATGAGTATCCTCTACCTCTTCCACAAGAAAATAGTGGACTCAAGATTACATTACATCGAAAAAGATCGCTATTAAGCGCGCAGTTATGTCTAAGCCTCGTGTGAATTATATTTTAGCGTCGAGTTCCATATAACTAAAGTAAGAGGGTGGCATTTGTTTATTGTAAGAAATAGAGTTTATAAAAATAGATAACGAGGAAGAATTTCTTACATTAAGAGGTAATGAGTTCCATTCTTCAATAACAAGGGGAACGAAAGTTGACTTGTAAGCTTGCAATCTACATTTGGGTATATTATAATTCTGCGAGTTTCTCGTACTGTAACTTGATGAATTACATCGTAAGTTTGGGATTATATCAGTTAGATATTCAGAAACTTGGTTTTTATCGATATTATACGTTGTAGTTAGTCTAGTCTTTTTCCTTCTTTCATGTAATAGTTCCCATCCAGTTTCAAAGTAAAGTGCATCTTTAGAAGCTAACAGAGTTAAGCCTGTGACAATTCTAGCAGCGCATAGTTGCAATTTTTCTAATTTTTCGCTGTCACCTACATTACATCCACCCCACACCAAGGAAGCGTATTCTAACTGTGGCCTAATCAAGGTTGTGTACATGAGTGAAAGAGTTTTTCGGTTGACTACAAATTTAAGTTTTTTTAACAAGCCCGATTTTTATATGCATTAGCTAGAATAGTATCAATATGTGTAGACCAACTAAGATCTTGTGAGAAAAAAATCCCTAAATGTTTATGAGAAGAAACAAATTCTAGCTGACTTTGCTGGAAGAAGAGATTAGGATAAATAACACCTTTTTCTCAGGCTAAAAAATATTGCTTTAGTTTTAGAAGGATTGAATTTAAGAAGCCATTTTTTCGACCAAATTTCTAGCTTGTTAAGATCAAAATTCAGTTTGTTTTCAATAGTATTAACATTATAAGATGACTGTTGTAGGGAGTTTTTATCTGCAAATAATCTACAAAAACTTGTCATTTCTTCAGCAACATCATTAACATATATAAGAAATAATAGAGATCCTAACACTGAGCCTTGAGGGACACCCGCATGTATAGGTTTTTCGTCAGATAGAAAGTTTCTGCATAAAACTCTTTGTGATCTACCTTCTATGTAACTCTTTAACCAAAGAAACATATTTCCCTCTATACCATAAGTTCTGAATCCTTATGATTTGATATGATTTGTAGGAAAATAATTTAGGTCCTCTGAAAATACGTATACATCTTTGACTAGTTTAGTTCTTTTCCTATCCAAAAGTCCCCTTATGATTGAAATGCAAAACAATAAATCCGATTAAGGTAACAAAGGAGTAATGTCTACATATGGGTATGCTTAGATACAAGTATCAGCTACAAGTTTCCAGCAATATATGAGAACTTATAAAACTCGCTTTTTATCATTAATACCTATGTAATTAATTAATCTAACAGTGGGCAGATAAACTCAGTAATTTTTAAACACGTCACATTTCAACCATTGTACGAGAGGGTTGGTTGCTGATCGACTCAATATTATTTATTGCGCAGTACCTTTACGATAAGTACATTAACATCCAATGAGAATGTAACTGGAAGAGCTCCGAAATGAACACAACCTGGTTCAGGGAACACCGGAAGTACTAGTATTCATGGAGGAATACACATGAAGGAAACAAGATATGTCTGCAGAAACAACAAAAAGAAAGGCAAATTGAGAGAACAGGATATGTCTGCAGCAGTATTACCAGAGGAAGGCTAACGGAAGGAAAAGGGTATGTCTGCAGCAACATCACCAGAGGAAGACTAATGGACAGAAAAGGGTATGTCTGCAGCAACATCACCAGGGCAAAGTCAATGGAGAGAATAGGGTATTCTTAATAATCATGACTGAAGGAAGGCCAAGGGAAGGTATGCCTGTAGCAACCTCACCAGGGGAAAGCCAATAGAGGGAATAGGGTTTGTCTGCAGCAACTTCACGAAAGGAAGGCATATGGAGGGAACAAGGTATTCTTATGAAACATTACCAGAAGAAAGCCGATGGAAGGAACAGGGTATGTCTGCAACATCACTGGAGAAAGGCCAATTATATATTGCATGTAATAGTATCATTTTACTAGGAAGGTGATTAAGCAGAAATATTAAAACTCCATCATTAATCATTCCATGTGCTGATACTTCCTGATGATTATTACCAATTCTCTGTAACCACTTAAACTTTTGTGGCACGCATAGTCACAGATTTTTTTCAAATTTGGCTGGAAAGTACCACCTCATAAACTACTTCAAAAAATATAGTTAGATCGTATGAATGTTGAGTAGTTACCATGGAAACGGTGTCTAAAGTTGATTTTTTGTGAAAAAATGCAATATTTGGGAAAGTTTTTTAAAGAAATGCGGCTACTTCAATACATGTTACTCACAGAAATAAGAAATATAACATCTAACTTTAAAAGGCATGTTAAAACCTTGTTGGTATTCTCTCTATAAATATGAGAATTCTTTGATTAAAATAGCAGACAATAACTTTGAAATTGAATTATCTCCCTTTGATAATTGTGAGCTCTTCAGTGAGAAAGATAAAAAAATCATTATACAAAAATGACTGGAAGTTGTTTACATATTGTCAGCATACAGCTCTGTATATCCAGGAATTCAAGTAAAATCAACTGTTTTTCCTGTTTATTTAATTTGCATACAAATTTTAGCCTCTGTTTATATCCTACATTCAAAAGAATAATTTTGATATGTGAAAAATGGTGAAATGTACAAGCTAGACTACACAGTTCAGGAAATCAGCTCTGTACATAAGCATTAGTCTCAAGGTCTAAGGAGTTTCAAAACTGGATTCAAGATAAACTTGAAATATCAGAATTACTTGTATTATGAATTTGTTTTTCTTTTTTAAGAATTACTGTGTCTTACGATCAGTCAGAGTGATATACTGGAGGACTGCAATGAATACGGCGTTAGAAAGCAAATGAATTTTTAAACTGAATGTTAATTATTATAGAGACTAATAGTTTTTAAAAAACTAAATATGTCCATGGCTGAAAGGAAAAAAAATTATACTGAATAATAGCTACAATTCCCATCCACAGGTCATTATTTCAAATTCAGCAATATTTTTTTAAACCCATGGTATAATACATATTATATATGGGTTAGAAAATTGTTACCTATACAAGCCCCCCCCCCCCCCCCTCCTAAATGAAAAAGAGTTTGGGCATTTTATATATTGTTATTGTTTTTTTTTCTTTGCTCTTAAGACTTTTTTCTGTGAAGAAGAAAATTAATAATTTTCCCTAAAAAACATCTTGGAAATAAATGATATGTCCTGCCATGAAAATAAACCTAACTTAATCCCCCCCTTCTAGATCAAAGGTCGTCCTCTAACCCATAGTAAACGCAGTCATATTATGTAGTTTTTAAACAGGATAAACAAGTGTAAATGTTTTGTTAACCAGTCAAAAATATACTTTTGATGATTGGAGTAGTTGCATAGAAATACAAATTGTCTGTGAATCAAATTTAAAGTTAACGGTTTATCATTTCTCTGGACTATAGCAGTACAATATTAAATCTGTCTAGCAGTATTTTAATAATAATGAAAATAATTTTCTGACCCCCCCCCCCCCAAAAAAAAAAAATTAATTAAAGCACAATAGCACATTATTCGAACAGGTCCAGCAGATGTTTACAACAGATTATTATTGATTAAACTTTGGGAATATCAGATCTTTTGCGTAGATCCAGGCATATTTGTGTTGAAATATTTACCATCAACATCGCTAAAATCTCATTTTTTTAAGAATGATATTTCAAAGTAGATTAGATTTTTCCGTCAACTTCTCTGAAAAAAAAGTCACTGGAAAACACATTTTGACTGTCACTTGAAAAGTTCGGATTGTTAAATATGGTTTAAAAAATGTACATTTAGGAGCAAGGGATTAGTTTACTAAAACAGCAGAAGAGTGTCTTTACATGCTTGTAGCGCAATTCTCTACATACAAGAAGTCTTGCACTCAATATGGAAAGTGTATAGTCGTCCAATATTCTTAAATGCCTACCTTTATATCAATGAAACCTGAAAACTGTACTTATATAAGCATTTTCACATTATGCATCAAGCTAAAGGGAGAATGTAAAACCAGTTTTCAATAAAATACATTCAATATACGGGATCGAGGTCAGGATACAACATTTACAATACCAGTATTCCGAATAACCGAGTATATATGCATTATTAACAAGCTAATTCAAAGAATATGTGTCCCCTGCTTAAGGAGATAAGAATTTCTGTAGATTAAGAGGGGGGGGGGGGGGGTGTCGGAGGGTGGTTGGGTAGGGGGTGGGACACTTAAAGTGGGGCGGGCGGGACCATAGAGCGTTATGAACAAAAAAAAGCTAACCTAAACGCTTTTTGAGATATCGCTCGGAAATGAGAGGTTTACATACAAACAATGTCTTTTTCTACCTTTACCTTTTGACCTAGAAATAAATAGGGGTCATTTTAAGCCAAAGCAAGTTGTAGTATAAACTCAAATTGAAAAAGATCATAGGCTTCTTAAGATATCCCATGATAATAAAATGTTAAAACAGACAGAGGGGGGGGGGGGTTTATAGACAAAAAAACCCGAAAATAAATGCCTATTTTCTCCCAATTTCAAAGTGATTAACAGCTAAAACTGTGTATTTTATGAATATATATGCTAGTATGTTTTACTTATTTGTGTAAAACATGAGAAAAAATCTGCGTAACATTTAATTACATCCAAGATATTTTCAAAATATGGTGATGCTTGAAAGTCCGATTTCAATGGAAAATATCATCGACTTCTCCCCCCCCACCCCCTTATTTCAAGAGTTGGAATAAGGGATAATATACTATTTAGCACTGGTATTAAAATAATGAATCAAATACCATTTAACTGTTTTTTATATTCAAAAAGATTTTATGGCTAAATTGCCATTAATATTGAATAAAATGGTAGCAAAATGTAGGCGGGAATTGAGAGTTAGCGTGCATAGTTCTTTATATACCACTGTGACCTTGAACTTTGACCTTCTGTCCATATGGGCACACATTCATATGATGCTAGTTATTGTTGACCAGAACTGTAACTTTGTTTCTTCATTTGTTGTTTAAAACGCAAATATTAGTTATGACACAGAAAAAATGTTGTTTAGTTTTCTTAAATATCTATCAAAATCGGCCATTTTGACCTTGACCTTTGACCCTTAGTCATGAAAATTGATTTTTTTTGCTTTGTTTTTGCTATTGTTTACCATATATCTAAATCAGATTTAATCCATTTTAAAATACTCCTGATTGTATCTACGTATTGTACTTTTCTAGGATTTTACAAAAAAGCATAAGTTTGTAACCATGGTAACATGAAAACTAAATATGAATACCAAGTAGTTCTTTGTAGTGTATATTAGAACTATATGTGGACTTTCAAACCAATGTATTCATTTTTTCCAAACTATCCGCAAAAATTTATACCAGGCTTTTCAAAAGAGCCTAAAATCTACAATTTTCCACAAGAAAAATCCTACCTATAAATAAGGGATATTTTTTCTATGAGGAAAAAGTAACTGAAATACTAAAAATTTTCCAAAGCACTGTAAAATGATGTATTTTGGCAAAAAGGTAAAGTCATGTTGATAGCTTGTTCCATTAAAGACTTTTAATAAGTCAAAAAGGGTCATTTTTCATCAAAATTTAGCGATTTTTAGGCCATGAAAAATGTATGTTGGTTGCCATGGTAACCATGGACCATAGCAACCATTTTATTATGAATTTTAGGTACATACATCAATATAGGAATGTATGCCAAGTTTCATAAAAATCCAAGACCATGCGTGCCACACTCCCTATATAAGAGTTTAAATGCTTACAGAGAATGGCTATTATTAATTGAAAGGAACTTTGAAAGGAACTCTTAAAATTCATATCTTCCAACTAATCCCATACTCAAGAGAATGCTCCGACTAAGATCAATTTTTAGACCGGAGTAGGCTAGTGAGAGATAAGTTGATATTAAAGGGATTCTAACATTATCTTTTAATGTTGACATTTTGTAAAACTTCAATGACCTTATTAGCAAATATAACCTTTCATTGGGTCGATTTTGACTAACTTTATTACATATCAATTGTGAATGTTTGTTTTTAGACTGAATTTCATTACGTTATGTTCCTGATAAAATCGAAGAGTTTACGGCGGTTGTGACCGACCAACATGGGATGATTACTCCCCCTAACTATATATCTCAGAAATTTCCAGGGGTCCATGATTTAGATCCTCGTCACAGATTAATTTTGTAATGCTTATATACATATTTTTATAGCAATCTTCACCTTTTATATTGATTGATTTTATGTTGTTAAACGTCCTATTCGAGAATCTTTTACGGAGTACATTGTAGATCCTTACGTCGGGGATAAAATCTCACCCCGGGACATGGAGACCGCGGTCCTTCAGATGAAGTCGTGTAAATCGAGGTCCCCTGTCACAGTAGTGTAGGTGAGAAAAAAAGATGACCCATGCAGAGCGCAGGGTATAGAGCTAAGTTTGCAGACCTCCACTGGCAAGTGGTGGCATTTCAATATGAGTGGGAAATTCTCGAAAGGGGTGCTTAAAAACAAACAAAACTTGACACATGCATTCCTGACATATGTCAAGAGGACCTAGTCAATGTAAATTAAGTTTCAAATTTTAAAGTTCGGTCGCCTTATCTGTAAGCTTATCAACGGTTTTGTGAAGACAGATATACAGGTAATTTAACTGATTTGCCAAAATAATGCCAGGGGTACCCTGATTAAATAAACTGAAAGCTTCAATTCTGGAGCTTAAAAATGCTTTCAATTTATAAGAATATGATCTACTTTGAAAGCACTCAATTTATAACATAATTATTATGAAGATAGCATCCAACAAATTATGAATATTACGAAGTTCAAAGTTAAAAAGAAACGGAAAAAAAGAAAAGACGCAAAAAAGGTATTCTGATACATATATTCTTGTGCGATGCCCGGGGTCATTTCATAATCGCAAAAATTGCAATTTTAAGCTGAATGATTAGGTAGCTCTTTGTTTATTGGATAGTGGAATGTCACTTTGAGGAAATGCAGCATACTACGATCTTTGCTAGTTAAGGGTGTCGATCCGCTCCTCTTTTCTTTTTAAGAGCGGTATCTTTAAAACTGGATAGCGAAAACAAGGTTGAGTTAACATTTTGAACTTCAAACGAAAAGGGTGGAGCACAGGCACCTTATTAAATAACTTATGTTACTTATTTTTCTTTTAATAAAAAGATATACCCCCTACCTAATACTGAATAAACAATTAACGT
>NW_026926666.1:0-27761 GCF_032062105.1 Saccostrea cuccullata | reverse complement strand
TCCGAATGCACTCAGTAGGCAGCATACTGAATTGCAATATCCACATATTTGTTTTTAATTTATGTTCAATGACCTTTAAATGGTTGCTAAGAACAAAAAAATTCCATTTTTCAGCTTTATAAGTTTCTTATTTCTTTTTCCCAAGGGTTTTATGGTATGTATGTAAGATGTAAGGTCAAAATAATATATAAAGCATAAAAAAAATGTCCAAATTTGACCCTGACATTTTTTTTCTTTAGGGGTGAAGGTCATATCAGTACAGAAATCTGTCTTAACTGTAGGTACATATCAAATTTAAAATACGCAATTATTATGAACTTATTTTTCAATAACGACACATAAAATTGTAAATAACAAAATCAACAGAGACATCACAAAAGTGTCTGAATAGTTATGTTTTGTTTGTTTGTTTTCACATCTTGGTTGTCACTAAAAAATATATCTCTGACTTAAGTAGACTGGAACAAAAATTTGTAACATATGTTCTCAAGTATTTCAATCTTAGTGAAACATACTATTAAACTCATATTAAGGTAAAAATGTATTGCAACCAGTATATCTTTTAATTATACAATGGAGTTCTTATTTTGTCATTTTAAAAAACTAAATCAAACACATTTTTTGGTATCTAGAATATATTGTATGAGAAAACATTTACCTTTCCTCTTTTCTTACAAGAATTATTTTACTTTTTCAAGACTTGACTTGGTTATTTGTTTAAAAACTTTATTTTATAAGCATATAAAAAAACAGCAAAATGGACAAGCACAGAACTTCTGCTACAATCTTTCACTCATCCAATTTATGTGACGCACAAATCTAATTTCAGTAGCCAAGGATTCCTTATAGCACATAATATGATCTTGAATAACCACTTGCATCATTGATAGAAATAAAGAGCATGCCTAAAAAGTCAACTATCAGGAAAAGAATAATTAACAAGCATATAGGCTTATTTGCTAGTAGGTTTGCAGGTCTTTATCTCTAATTTAGATTCCAGATAACATTATGTGCACATCATCTTCATGTTGAATGATCTCTCTGTCATCTCTCTTAAAAAAAAGGGACTCCTTTGATTTGACCAAGGCATGATCAGCTTCTAAATGCATTCTGTCCTGTAACAAATTAAAAAAAGTTTTGAAAAATTTTTTTATCAATATGTTTTTTAATCAGAAAAATAATTATACAGAAATCTACAACTGACACATTGATATAACTTTCCTTTTATAATATTTTTAAAAAAGTCTTTATAAAGCATATCATATAATATATATTATATATGTCATATTTTGTCATACTAGTTAAATGGTTTGGTAAAGTCAATGTATTATGACTAAAAAATTGCCTGCCTTGTACTTAACAAACATGGTTAATCAATTATAATTTCTAAAAAATAGTACAACTAACCATTAGTATTATCAAATACATGAAATATCCATTTTTAGTTTCTGTTGTCAGAGTTGTTAAGAAAAAGGGCATGTTGGACTGAAAACAATTACTTTAAAGAAAAATCCCTGGGACAAGGTGTTCATGTACATGGGATTGTTTGTATGTTATTAAATGTCCATCTCAAGAATTTCTCTCACATATGGAGACATCACCTCTTGTCGGTGAACAGATGCAAAGGGGGAGTTTCGATAAGGCCGCTCAGCGGCCCACATTTTCATAAAAATAAATTTGAATATTTTTTTCAAAATCAGTTTATAATTCAAGATAAATATGTTAACTTTTGTTATATATATTTCAAAAGTTGAGGTGTTATATATTAATGCCGCAGTTAAGCCGTATTTAGATGTATCTTCAACGCGTTAACATCAGGCCTATGGGAAAAAAACGAGAGGGGGACATTCATTAATCGATGTTTAAAGTATGAAGTGCATGAGGGACACTCACCAAATTTTGCACAATAACTACACATACAATATACAGTATTGCCTTAAAATTTGTTGATAATCGCGTGTGCACTTCATATAAAAAAATATCAAAATTGCACAAAAATGCATATCTAAATTTAGAGGCACTCGGTCACTTGATCACTTGATCTGATCAAGTATCAAAATAATCAGCTAAATAGTGGCAGATAGTGTTTTCATTGATGCGGATTTTCAAAAATATAAACGATATGAAGCTTAAACATATCTCATCATCATTTTGATACGAAATTTATTGCCTATATATAATGATATTTACGTCTTTTTTTTCTTAAGTCATACAACAGTGGAAAAAATACTTTAGTTCTCATTTGAATTATCTTGGAAATAATTATGCATTCCAAAACTTAACATTTTTGGTTCTGAATATTTTTAATATTTGTTTTTATCATTATTCGCTCAAAATCTTGACAAGTATCGTTTTAAAGACAGTCCTTATCATTTAGATATTCCTGTCTATCAAACGGGATCGAGGGATTGCAAAGTTGTTTTTTTCCGCTCATAGTTTATTCATTTCTTATGTTTCATGGTTATAGCCTGAAGAAAGTTATTTAAGCCTTTCTTTAGAATGGAATTCCTCGCTCCAACCTGCTAGAGAGGCGCCCATATATACCTCCGTGTGGGTGAAACAGGGAAAATTCAATGTTTTACGTCTGGATGTTGAAGTGAATATTTTCCGCGGAACTTAGGATTCAACACATATCTTTGGCGTTTACACATGCATTTTGAACCGCGGCTCTAGTTTAGCAATCTAGATGCTAGGGGGAACCTCCTTTATGGTCAGCCCAAGGGAGTTGCAGTTACCCATCTTGTCGTAGACATACTGAAACTCTCTGTATGAGGTGTGAATGGAGCTGTTGAAGCAAGATGAGTATCTATGGAGAGCTGGGAAGCGAGAGGGACTTAGTTGAGAACGCAACCCAGACCTGAATGTGGGCAAATACCTCTAACTCGAAATATGGATAATTCAAAATCTAAAACTTGTTGTCTTTGTCATAGATTTGTTCGCAAGAATAGCAGAAAGATTAAGAATATGAATAACCAAAGTCTACTCAATCACATTTCACAGAAACTTCAAGGGTCTGGTTCTTCTATGAACATAGAGTCAGATGTAATATGCAATTTCTGTCGAACTTAGTTTTATAGGGTACAAAACCCAGAGTCTAGCAGTGCATTAGATCCAATTTTAGAAGAAGATCCTAATGTACCCAGAAACGACCCATCCTTTCAAAGCCTTAAACGAATACGGTTGTCTATCCCCCGAGCCAGTTTATAACATCGGAAATGTCAGTTCTGTTCAAAGACTAAGAACCTAAGAACTATCACTGAAGAAATCAAAATGAAGGCATTCGTAAGATAAGGGAGTTCTTATCCCAGAGGGTAGTAGATGTTGTGAGCGTCATATGATTGATGGTAAAATTAACCCCAATATATAAGACAATCTTTCGCCAACTTCTGACTTCACTAACTTTAACAGATCAGAAATTACAACTATGCTGCTTACCTTAAGAGAAAAATGCCTTGAACGAACAGTAGGTATAGACTTTGAAAATCCGCAGTCTCTGTCTGACGAAGATTATTACAATCTCACTGGGGTCACAAAATCGCAATTTGATGTTCTTTCTAAGTACATGTCTCCTCTTAGAATTTCATGCAACAGAGCACCGAGAACATGCCTTGCCCTGCTACTGACAAAAAAATTAAGAACGGGCAATTCTTTAAGTATTCTTAGCAGCATGTTTCAAATTAGAAATAAAAGCATTATTTCCAAAGCTATTTCTAGTGCTAGAGATGCCTTGATGGAAAATTTTGTGCCTGAATTTCTTGGATTTTCCCATATGACCAGAGAAGAGTTTATATCCAAACACACAAGGCCCTTTGTTCAGCATCTTTTAGCAGACGGAAAGCCCATTGCTATACTTGTACTGGATGGTACATATATTTACATCCAAAAAAGTGGCAATTAAACTTTTCAGAGACAGACGTTCAGTGGTCACAAGCATAGGCCTCTTGTAAAACCAATGATGGTTGTTGGAACAGACGGGTATATCCTACTTGTTCTTGGACCATACCTAGCTGATGGCAAGGATAACGATTCTGCCATATTAAACAGTGTTATCCTAAATAATGTTGATGAAGTTCAAAGCTCGATTGAGAAAGAGGACTTATTAGTTGTCGATAGGGGATTTCGTGACTCGTTGGATTTTTTTGATAAACTGGGGATAAAACATGAAATGCCTGGTTATTTATCTCGTAGATGTAAGCAGCACACAACAGAGGAGGCTAACCACTCTAGATGTGTTACGAAGGTCAGATGGGTTGTAGAGTCGGCAAACGGCAGAATCAAAACATGGAAAGCACTGGACCAAGTAGTTCCAAACACCCAGGTAAAATGGATAGGTGATTATGTTAGAATTGTTAGTGCAATAGTCAATGCTTTTCGACCCCCTCTCATATCAAACAGTGATGATGATATTGCTCTTGCCAATGAAATGAAACAACTGTCAAGAAAGTCAAATGAACTTCGAGAAAGGGTTGAAAGAGAAAACCTTTCCAGTAAACGAGCAATCTGGGGTGAGCTTTCCCAGGATTGTATTAATAAATTTCCTCGCTTAACAGAGAATGATTTGCGAACACTTACACAAGGGTTTTATCAAAATAAACAAGCAAAATCTTATATAGTGGAACACATGTCTACAGATAGATCATACAGCATTTCTGTCCATAGGGATGACGCTGGTCTATTTATCTTTGTCCACTTTTAACTTGTATTTTCCCCTATATGGAAAAGACCTATTCTACAAGAATTTAAAAAGATTTGAACAAAGTATCGATTTAATTTGATTTTCAACCTTCTGTATTGAATACTTTACGTTAACCCCACTTTCTAAACAAAAAATATTGTTCAATAAATTAAAAAAAAAAACTCATACCATATATGAAGCATTCACACAGTCATTACAAAAAAAAATTCAGTAAGAAAATCATAAATTTGATAATTTTTTTGTCTTTAATTAAAAAAATCTAATGTTTCCTGTGATATTTTTAGTTTTAAAACTCAGTCCTCCGCTACCAAAAAGATCCATTAAAAAAATAAAGGAAAGGGGGTATACTTGAATTTTCAAGTACACATGTATCACGTGACCGGAAAATGCGTAGTAATAATTTTTTTCGTATTTTCTGAAAGATAAGAGGTTTATTTACAAAATATCAAATTTTTGTAAAATTTCTTGATGGGCCGCAGAAACTCCCCCTTTTGTTCCATACTTAGCACTAACGGCTATTGAGCTGTGAGGCATTTTTTTCATGCCAGCATCTACTGCGACAAGGGACCTTAATTGGTTTACTGTAAACGTATTACATTTAACGGTGTATTCTATTTAGCGATTTTGGCCGAAAGCAGACTTCCTCAATTCAAGACCGTCACTAAATGTCTTGTATGTTAACTTTCATACCTAGGACATTCAGACTGCGATTAATCAAATCTACGCTTACCTGTTAAAAATTGAATCTCCGACAAATATATCATACACGTTAAATGTAATACATTGATATATATAAGTAATAGATAAGATATTTTTATAGTGTCTCATCAGAAGGACAGGTCTCAACGTCTCATAGTAAGATTTGGACCTGCTATGTAAGGATCAACTCCTTACTTCATGACTGTAGAGCAGAGGCTCTAACCATTGTGCTACTCATGTACCTGGGATGTTGACTAATAGCCATTAAGTGACAATGAGGATTTTTTGAATGCAATAAAATTGACTTACGAATAACTAAGCACATATGTCCTCCACATCATAATCTTTTATGTGCATGGTGGTCATTGGTGCAATTAGCAAGCGGGTCTTCACAAATGAAAGTTCTGAAGCCTTTTGTACAAGCACACTACGCATGCTAAAGAAATATGTGTTTGTCTTATTTTTAATTATGTCAAGTTTCATTTTTCTTTGAATGGTGCTTAGAAGTAGTCATGAAAACTTACCCACTTCAAAAACAACAAAAAAGGAAGTCGAACTTATTTGAACCCATCCTCACAAAGCAAGGTTTGGATGCTCAGGCCAACAATTTAAAAATTGATTTGTTTGATGTACAACCCGTCAAAATTGGCCCTACCCAATACTCTTTTCAGCACTTTAATTTCTATTTTCGATTTGAAATTACCTAAAATTGGTTCATTTTAAAGCAAAGATGTATAATTTCTAAAGAATGCTTTCTGTCTGAATGTTTTTATAACATTAAATTTGTGTAGCTATCAAATGTACACTGTTAAGAAATATGTGATTTTTATGACAGTTATAAATTTTTCAGCAGGATAAACCACCTCAAAATTAACAACCTACTTACCCATCATGTAAAAATGTGGGTCGGAGTTCATCGAACCACAGGAGTCGGCAGTTTTATCAATAAACCAGTGAAAACATAACCTATGAGCTTCGCGAGCGTAGCGAGCGAAGCGACAGGAATGCAACGCGTTTTTGGTGATGTTTTCTTTGCCGCTTTATATAGTCAAAATAACAAACGCGTGCGACTCAATTCATGTCAGTTGATGTGTCCCACCTGATTTCTGGTCCAGTCCCCCTCTTAATTGCCGATATTGACCCTAAAATCCAACATAAACAACATTTCGAAAAGAATCAGCCGCCATGAGGGTTTTTCCGTGACGTCACGATATATTCAAAATGTGTTCATTGACTTAAGTAAGTTTTACTTCATTTTAAAAATATGTTTTGGTATATTATTCCTTTAAAAATATTAAAAACACAAATAATTCAAGGATTGAACATTTTACCCAATTTTTAAGTGTTTAAATGTAGGGGAATCCAAACTCATTTCAACTGACGTCACGGGAAAACCCTCATGGCGGCTGATTCTTTTCGAAATGCTGTTTATGTTGGAAATTAGGGCAAATAACGGTGATTAAGAAGGGGAATGCAACAGAAATCAGGTGGGACACATCAACTGACATGAATTAAGTCGCATGCATTTGTTATTTTGACTAAATAAAGCGGCAAAGAAAAAATCACCAAAAACGCGTTGCATTCCTGTCGCTTCGCTCGCTACGCTCGCGAAGCTCATAGGTTATGTTTTCACTGGTTTATTGATAAAACTGCCGACTCCTGTGATCGAACAAAAATATTTTATTGATCAGTCAACACAGTATTCCATATTGAGAAAACAGTGATTATACATATATATAGATTATAGATTATATTATAGATATATAGATTATACACATTCATGCTATAATTAAAATGATACGGAGGTCCTGTTATCGTGACATTGACCAATGAGGTAGGGAAGGGGTTAAATCTCCGAATGATTCTATTGAATTGATGAAATTATTTATTCAATTTATCAAGTAAATGAAAATAACATTATTTAAAGTTTCAACATGCAATCTCACATCAATGCTTCGCACTGGGCGCCGAATAAATATCTTTTTAGAATAATCTTTATTGAGTCCCCTTCTTTAAAAAATGACTTAAATCTTAAATCAATAAAGATTTTTCGTTGATAATTAAATAATTGTGCGTAGAACTCACTGATCAGCCACAGCCGTAAAATAAGTAATATCATACAATCAATAAAAAGAATCATTTATTTCAGTTAAACTTCCATCTGTTGTGTTTCGCGTGATGAATCGGAAAATATTTGTGGAATATGTGAAGAAAGTCTCAGAAGAAAAACAAGCTTCCATACAGTCTTTGAATCTTAACAGTCTCCTCGGATCGTTTTTAATTGGAAGAAAGAAATACAGCTCTGAGGGTAAGACAGCGTTTAATCAGTTGTGTTAGTAAATTACACCTACAGTCCCTGAAACGTTCTACTTTCCCATTTTTCCGTTCACTCACCGTTCGTTCAGCGTTCGTTCACCGTTCGTTCAGCGTGCGTTTACCGTTCGCTCTTCGTTCACAGTATTGCGTTCACCGTTCACCGTGCGCTCGCGTTCACCGTTTGCCGTTCGCTCTTCGTTCCGTTTACCTTGCGTTCACCGTTCACTTATCGTTCAGTCTTCATTGTTATTCGGAACTCCGAAGTTAAAGGGCTTATGTTTTGGATTGTAAGGATTTACACGTTTATTAATTAAGTAATTTAGACATCGTGTTTGAAGAATAATTATTTCATTGCAAAAATTATTTATGATATTTATATTTCTATTATTATAATTCAGCTCTAACTTTATTCATGAAATTTCCCTGGAAAATAATACATTAAGTACCTACATTGTACATGTATGTAGAACGATGCTAAAATATTAAATTTAAAAAAGGGCACTGTACAAATGCATTACGCATGGCAACAATTTATTGTAATGTTAGAGACGATAAATCATTAATGGATGTATAATAATTAATCCAAGTCTTTTACAAGACAAGAATACACAAAAAAATTATTTCTACAGTAACACGTATTTTAAACTACACTTAGGTCTGAAAATTATGAACAGTACTGCAAATATTCACTTAATTAAATATCTAGAGAGTTTATTAAATTGATAACTAAAATAATTAAAAACTTCTTGGAAAAACTAAGTGACTGCCTTCGGCAATTTTGTTCGGTGAAACGTGATTTCCACACCTCCACCATGTCGAATGATATTGATTGACAGGACAAACACGTGACTTTGTGCACTTCCTGTGAACTTTACTCGGAGTCGCCTTGGCACGGAAATACATGTATAGTTGATTCAACCGCGCACAATGTAATTAATTCATTCTATAAGTAGTTGTTTTATCTTCTAAAGTCCACATTATTTTATTAGAGAAAAGAGAAGAATATTTACTATATTTATAAAAAGATTAATTTTATATTTAAACTACACGCGTTCGGTACATGTAACAAACACACATGTTTTACGGCAATTAAAACCCTGTTATAAAACTATCGATTTAATTCATAGGGGCATATACCGGGTATGTACAGAAAAAAATGTTTTTATTATTTATTTATTTATCTATCTACTCTGTCTTTATATTAAAGCACCTGTAATTAGAATTAAAGAATAATTTCAAAGCAAGGAAAAGATCGGACGCATTCCGAATAAATCGTTCATCTTGCGTTCACCGTTCACTTTGCGCTCACGTTCGCGCTCCGTTCGCGTTCTGCGTTCACCGTTCACACATCGTTCACCAAGTTGCGTTCAGCGTTCGCACATCGTTTAGTCACCGTTCGCTCTGCGTTCTTTACCGTTCAGGTAGGAAAGTATCTAACGTTTCAGGGACTGTAGGACGAGAGTATTTTTTCGCAAACAAATTTCCTTATTCCAAGATAAAGAGAGTGTGATAAAGGTACATGTAGAGATAGGTTCTTGTCATTTTTCCTCTAAATTTTATTCAATATTTAACATTGAGTTAATTTCCTTTTCCCAGTCCACATTGATAGAATGCAAATCTTTTCTTTCTAGCTACTTCATTGTAGTTCAAAATTATTGATTTTTAAAATGATCAAAATTCATACAATGTCACTCAGATTGAAGATATTTTTCACTCCGTGTGTAAAAAATGGTCATTTCATTGTATACAGAGAAAATCAGGGTTTGTAGTACAGAGAGACTCATGGAATATGCAGATTTGAAATGTCTTTGTTATTAACACATTAATAACATTGACAAAACTTAACAAATGTTAACAGGTTTACATGTACAATAATGCGTGGGGCGACGGTTTTGTAATTATAATGTTATCCTTCACCACTATACTCACATATAGAAAGTACATATTTTTTATTTGGCAATATGAGCCTGCGAAACATACATGCATTGCTACATCCCATAATATACATAGAACGAACTTATGTACAAGTACGGGGATGCAAGTGAAAGAATGAAAAAATAAAGACCACCAAAGTTAACATAATTTTTTCAAAAGAATTCGAGAACTTATTCCGTTTTTTTTCCATTATATCATCATATAACACATGTTATGTCAAAATTCCAAATGTGGTAATAGAATATACAATTTGATAAAAACTTGAAGAATTTGTATTAGTAAAACTTCATTTGAAAAAAAAATAAATATGACCACATCCAAAAAGACCTTCTAAAATACATAATCACGAGAAATTGTAGTTATTTATGCTTCCAAGAAGTATTACTAAAATAAATGATTAAATCTAAACCTTGATTGACTTTCTCCTTTTGTGCATGTGACAAAACTTTTTTGAGTGTTATTGTACATTATTTTTTTCGATTCTGGTTTGAAAAGTTTAAAGTTTAAGAAGGAATAAATTTCCCCATGATGAAAATTGTTGTTCATTTAAATCAATTCTTTAAATCTAAATGAAAAAAGAAGTAATTTCTTACCATTCTTTTTACCAAAAAAAAAATTATTTATGAAGTGACTCTGTTTTGCATTATTGTATTGCACTCCAAATATGTCTTTTATTTCACACTGCTTTGGCGATTACAATTTACAACAACAGCTTATATATGTATATCAATTTATTGTTGCGATATTTCTTTTAATTTATGACAAGTTTTTCATATTTTCAAGAACTTAAAAGATAATTATCTGCAAATGTAATATATATATACATTGCATTCATGCAATGATGAAAACTATTCCCTTATTTGACCGTAAAATATTTGATTTGTTGATAGCTATTGTGTTTCGAACGTTTTTTAAATTTATTTTTAGAAGGATTGTTTAGTAGCAAATATAAATTAAAAAATGAGTTGCATTCCTGACTGCAGTTGATTTATAATTAAAACCATAGAACCCCGAAGTTCATAAAGTTTTGATAAAATCAAGAGGTAACGAATTGGATTATCCCAGTACCTAAGTTCATTGGTACTACCTTTGAAATACGGATACATTTTCATTGCTTTCGTAAAATGAAAAAGTTTATTTCAAAATGATGGATTATATATCTCATGCATATCTCTAAAACTTTGATGTATTTGGGTTTGTTCTTTGGCATCCCCCCTTACAGTTCTTCTAAGTTATATTTAGAAAGCTTTCCTTATGTAATCCTCACTGTGCTTCCAACCGCCGAAAACCACTATCTGAATATTTAATAATCTAGACTACCACAAGAAAATCAGTCTCATAAGTATAGATATATCAATAGTCAAGGACAAAAGGTCCAAATTGTTGATATCCAATGAAAGGTCTTGCCACAAAAATTACATATGTGAAATATAAAAGGCAATATATCTACCTTCCAATTTTATGACGAAACAAAAAATCTTCATTTTTTGTGTAAAAAAGGATCGAATTCCAAGGTCAAGGTAAAAAGTCAAATTTGTTGATACCCAAAGAAGGCTTTGTCACAGTACAATTGTGAAACATGAAAGTCATAGCTTCACTTAATCGAGGTTATGGGCAAGGTTAAAGTTTTTTTTTGTAAGGGACGACAGACGGACTTACTGACAGACAGACGAATGAGATTTAAAGTCCCCTCCCTCGCTTTTGCGAAAGCTTTGGACAATAAGTATAAAATACATGTGCTTTGATAAGATATTTTTATTTCAGTACCTGAAATTCTCGCACTTTCTCAGACAAAAAAGAGCATTCTCGTTTCTATTCTGATATCAGAGAGTTACAGTTTATCCTTAAGTACAACATGGGAAGAAATATCAAAAAAACTTCAAAGTGCGTTCCCGTTATTAAAGTGTGATTCAAAAACATTAGACAGTGATATCACTGAATTGAAAGATATCTCTAAAGTATTGAATAAGGAAAACAACTCAGTCAGTTTTATATCAGATGATGTCCGCCATCAAGTAATGAGTTACTTTGTGAGGAATTGTCTGATAACTGATGAGGACTACAAGAATTATATCAAACTGTCATCAGTGGACTCTTTGTTGGAGTACGTACGGCCGTGGTGGTATATGGTATACATAGAACTCAAGAAATGTCTGTTCCTTCCGGAGACTTTGGAGGATTCATTCTTTCAAAGACTTGGATTAGACGTCCTACGTCACCCCATGATAAACCGTTTTGAGGAATGTGATGAAGAGACAACAAAAACATTCAGAGAAAAAGTGAAAGACAAATGTGAGTAACACTGCAACTGAGAATAAATTTTCATATTTTGTAGGGGAAAAGTTTTTCTTAGCCCTTTTAAGGATTATGATATATGATTAATTAAAAGTTCAGCTTACCAAAAAGAAAAACGATAACTAATTATTATCCAACTAAGCATATAAAAGTGAATCAATAACTGTAACTATTTTAATTCAAAGTTAACGTACCGGAGGAAATATTTAACTGGAAATATGACGCACGATATAGATACATAGAATGTGCTAAACGGGGGACAAAGACAGTACACAGAGCTCGTGCAATGATTGTTGGATGCGCAGGTGCTGGGAAAACCACACTTCTCAAACGACTTGAAAAGCTAGGATTAGAGGAATTACTGAAGGTGCGCTCTACTGTTGGACTTGAGGTTCATGAAGACATGTTTGAACTGGATGAGGACTCTTCTTTAAGAGGTTTGTATAAAATATTTTTAAATGCTTTCTTTATTCCGTGTGTAAATGGAATTAACAATGCAAACATCTCCTGAAAAAATTAATTAATATTTCTAACTAGATATTTTTAGTCAGGTAATATTGCAACTATTACTCCGCTTCAACAAAAAATGACATTTCTTTGTTTATATTTATGTTTGTGTAAATAATCGTATAAAGTGCGTTCATGGAGGCTTGAGGAAATTTAATTCCGTAAATCTGGAAATTTTAACGTCCATTTTATTTTGCGAATTTGGGTCAAAATGCTGTTGAATAATTTTTTAGGCTTCAAAATTTTGCGATTGATCACTGCTTTGTTTTTGTTTGTTATTGGTAATTTATTTTTGGGAAAAATATTTTTGCGAATGCAATGAACTCGCAAATTTGTTAAAAAATTATCTACAGCGAAAATTTTCTGATTTACAGTAGTTATCTGAATATATTGATAAAGGATCCAAATGCTCATTTTATTTTTTACAAAGGTACATTGTAAGACCAGTTTTAAGTATTTTACTGATTTAAACAGTATCTATCATTATAAAGGGAAAAACATTTATTTGATGTCATTTTAAGAAGATCAATTGATTGTTTAGCTGCATATTGTTTTACGTCCCTAAACATTAGTTTTACGTCCCAGAACGTTAGTTCTATTTCTTTTTTTTCAAAAAGCAGAGGTCAGAAGAGATTATGTAATAGGATGTACGCCGTCTGTCTAGCTGTCTTACGGCCTGTAAACTATTCTTTAGATCAAAATTATACGCCAACATAATTGGTGCAATGTTAATATTACTACGTTTGCATAAAATCTAATAAGATACACAAATTTGTTCATTTTTTTTTAAATTTACTGAACCGTGATACATAGTGACTAGAATTAAAAATCTTTTAAAATAAACATAGCTTATAAAAACCTTTTTTGCAGTTTTAGTCTGAAATCCAAATAACTGGCTAAAAATAAATACACTTTAAAAATATCCATAACCCTGCTTCTCTGTTAAAATCTGTTTCAAGTGTAGCTAAAAATACAAATATCAGTGAATTTTTTCTCCTTCCGTCTTATTCTGATTTCAATTTGAATTTTTTTTAAATAAGTGTTTAAAAGTACATAATACTGAGATACGTTTTTATGCGCCCGGATCGATGGATCCCGGGCGTATATTGTTTTTGTCCTGTCTGTTTGTCTGTTTATCTGTTTGTCTGTTTGTCTCTCTGTCTGTTGTCAACTTTAACCTTCACCATAACTTTTGAACCATGAAAAGATAGAGACTTCATATTTAGTATGCATACTCCACTAATAAAGTCCTTTCAAATGACATCAAGGTCAATGACCTTGTGACCTTGACTGTGACCTATATGCTAAAAATAGCTTTTTCCACTGTTTGTCATAACTTTTGAACCAAAGGAGATAGAGACTTCATATTAAGTATACTTACTCAACTAATAAAGTCCTTTCAAACGTTGATAAGGTCAATAATCTTGTGACCTTGACTGTGACCTATATGCTAAAAATAGCTTTTTACACTCTTTGCCATAACTTTTGAACAATAGGAGATAAGGACTTCATATTTGGTGTGCATACTCCACCCACTAAGTTCTTTCGAATGACACCAAGGCCAATGACCTTGTGACCTTGACTGTGACCAATATGCTAAAAATTTATTTTTTGAACTTTGTTGCCGCCGGGAACTTAGTGTTTCACAAACACATCTTGTTTTTTATGATGTTTTTATGAAAAGCGTTGCCATGGTTACTTTTAATGAAGGAAATGACTTCTTTTTATCAAAACATTACCTTTTAATGATAATTCTATTACAATTAGATATTTCAACAAAAGGTTCACTTCACTTAAACGCTGAATGAAATTCGTTCAAAGCATACTTGCCTTAAATTGTTGCTTGGATTTCAGAGGGACTTAAGTAGGTAATTGCCGACCACACTAAGTTTAATATTCTTTAAATCAGTTTATGATACTGATAAACAACGTTGCAAGAGGGCTACCAAAACAGAAATTTCATACATGTAGAATTCTTTGCAAAATGCTACATATCTTACCTTTTTTCTTCGATTTAAAAAAAAAACCTTTCTTACAAATGCCAGTAAACATTACCAATATACAGTCGCATCTCTTTTTAGTATAAGCACATGGTGTTGCTATGTTTACTATTTTTAGAAATTTGAAATACTCTCAAAAGGGTATTTCTACAACAACTTTTGTCTAATTGCTGTCAAATTGACGTCAAGAGACTTAAGGTAAAACACAATAGATAGGCTAGATTTTCCCTTAAATTCCATTTTTCCGAAACTTTGATACTTTGTTCTAGGATACAGAATCTCTCTTTCTGTATGATATGAAAGAAATTCAACCACGCATATTTTCCCCACAAAGTCTTAACTAGATGCTGTCATGAGACAGTAATACCCGCACTAAGGTGTTTGCTTCTAAATACACAATCCTACGGGCGGCTTACCAAGGAAAAAGTCAAAATAATTCTATATAATTCAGGCACGTAGCATCGTTTTTGAAAGTGGGGGGGGGCAACCTGAGAAAATTTTTTTTACTAACCTAAAACAATTAACAAGGAAAAAAAATGAAATGGGGGGTGGGGGTGGGGGGGTGGTGGCCACTTTTTTTTTCAAGGCAAAATTACTTTCACTTCCAATTTTTCCCATATTTCCTTGGAATGTATATACTGTGGTTAAAAGTGGGGGGAGGGGGCAACCATCTTTTTAATGGACATTTTCTTATAGTACAGGTAATGTTGGGAAAAAGGGGGGCAGCCCCCCCCAAGCCCCCCCCCCCCCCCCCCCCCCCCCCGGTTGCTACGTGCCTGTCATTTACATATGTATTCATAAAATTGGGTATGAAATTATTCCTGTGACCTATAACTCAGAACCTCTTATATTTATTTTACATGCTTAATTCATTATATACCAGTTTGAATTCTATTAATAATGTAAATTAGATTTTGATAAATGTTTTGCTCATATTAGGACCTTTTTAAATTTACTAATCCCCCCCCTCTCGACACCACAATCACACAGTACATACGTTTGGGAATAGGCTAGATGGAACAGTTTTGTTAAAACAGTGTTTGTTATGAATTAATTTAAAATTTGTTCTTGACATGTAAATTCTATATCACATCACGTTGCGTCACCCATTATCATATTTTTAGATTAAACTCCATTCGGTACACCTCGGCCGATTCCCACTTCATCTGATAAGGTGACGGAATCGACGGCACGGAGGTTTTCCGAATGGAATATCATTATAACATGCTGCAGAATGGTGTGCTTTGGATTAATTCATTTTGTGTTGTAATTGGATTTATATTTCATGAAGTTTACAGGACCTATGGAGGTCGGTAAGTACAAGTTTAAGTATAGTGGGGGGTAAAATAAACCCAAACGATTAGGTTAAAGTTCAAAAAGGGTCAAAGATCATCGCATGCCACACTAGACGAATTTCATATTGTGAAGTTATCTTCCCTTGTCGATGTGACATTCAGTTACTGCCAATACTGGTGCGGATCCAGAATTTTTTTTTCGGGAGTAGGGAGGGGGGTTCACATCACAGTCAAAAAATTCATGCCTAGAATTTCCTGACAAGCAGGAGAAAAAATCATACAATGAAAACAAATAAACAAAAAAAACCCAATGTTTTCTTAGTTAGGGGGAGGATGTCCAAAATCATTTTTTATTTGCTTCAGTATATAGTCTTGTTTAAATAACAAAGGAAATTCCAGGGGGGGGGGGTTCCAATCTCCCTACCCACTCCCTATCCCTGAAATAACAATCTATTTTGAGATTCCAATTAAATAGTATATTTTTTTCTGTTTGACTAATTATGTACATATTTTGTTTCTTGTGTTTATATAATGTCTGTATATTTGTCTGCAGAAATTATAACCTTGCCCATAAGTTTTAAGTGGGATGGGCTATACAATTGGCTTCCACATTTTATAGGTTTATTTCTTGTGACAATTAAGACCTTTTATTTGGGTACCATTAATTTTTACCTCTGATCACTTGACCTAGAATACACATTTTTACAAGAAAAATACCCAACTTTAAACTTGGCCTAAATTTTGATCAGTAGGTGCTAGGGCTTTCATGCTTAACATGTGTATTCATTGTGAACTGTCAACAGGTATAAATATGTTTGACCTTGACCGTAGAGTTTGAACCACTTAAAAAATTAACCTTGGCAATTAACTTTTGAAGAGGAAGTACTAGGGATTACTTATTTCACATGTGCATTCCTTGTGACAAGACTTTTTTCTGATACCAACAATTGAACCTTTTGACCTTGACCTTTGAGTTTGACATATATTTGAGAAACTTCAACCTTCGCCATAGGCTACCAGACAGGGACATCAGTGTTTCACAAACACATCTTGTCTTCATTATTATTTGGTGGTGTCTCCATATGACGGAAAAATTCCAATGAGATATGTATTCACAACAAACAAACAAATTACTAAAGAAAATATAAAACATGAATATGTTGGTCATGCATATCTCTGCATGAAAAAAAACCCAGCTTTTCAAGTACTGCAACCATATTGTAACCCTTTCAAAACACTCATTTGAGCTTTTCTGGTTTCCTTGTCATATAACGTCTGTTGTGACATGTTGTCCATCTGTTTGTCTGAAAACTTTTTACATTTTTAACTTTTCTAGAACCACTGGTCCAATTTTACCCATGCAATTCATATAGAAATATGTACATTTGTATGTCAGACTGTTCTTCTGTCTGAATAAAATTAACCTTGGTTATCACGGTCATATCTACTTAATGAGAAGAGACAAGGCATTCATATTAAACTTATGTACTAGTATTTACCTGTGAGAATGGCATGTTTTTTTTTTTACATATGACCTAGAAGTTTGACCTACTTGCAAAAAAATTAAATTGTTATAAATTTATCATTTTGAAAGAGAAATGTTAGGGTATTCATATTATAATGCATGTATATTATTACCTGTGATAAGATCTTTCCAAATGAATCATGACTTTTACTCTGTGACCTTGACCTTGAAGCCTAACCTACTTTTCAAAAATGTTGCATTTGCTTATAACTTTTGATTGAGATGAGATATGACTCTCACATTTGACATTTGTACATTAATTACTCATAAAAATTCAAGATGTTTCCCAGCTTGCAATGTTTTTTTACTCTTTAACGTTAATGTTTTACATAATTTTCAAGATATTTAACTCTCCTAAAAGATGATTAGGCTTCTGAGTAACATTAAGGAGGACTTCAGGAAAGACAGGACCTTTTGCAAAAAAAATGTAATTTTCAACCCCCATTTGACCTCCCAGGGCAATATCAAAATTCCGAAACCTTGCTGCACATCTACATGACACTACCAACCATCTCCCTAAAGATGATTAGGCTACTGTGTAAAATGTAAGAGAATTTCAGGGAAGACGGGGCTTTTTGCATAAAAACGTCATTTTTTTACCCCTATTTGACCCCCCGGGGCAAAATCAAAATTCCGAAACCTTACTGCACATCTACATGAAACCACCAACCATCTCCCAAAAGATGATTAGCCTACTGTGTAAAATGTAAGAGGAGTTCAGGGAAGACGGGGCTTTTTGCATTAAAAAACGTCATTTTTCGACCCCCATTTGACCCCCCGGGGCAAAATCAAAATTCCGAAACCTTACTGCACATCTACATGACACCACCAACCATCTCCCAAAAGATGATTAGCCTACTGTGTAAAATGTAAGAGGAGTTCAGGGAAGACGGGGCTTTTTGCATAAAAAACGTCATTTTTCAACCCCCATTTGACCCCCCGGGGCAAAATCAAAATTCCAAAACCTTACTGCACATCTACATGAAACCACCAACCATCTCCCAAAAGATGATTAGCCTACTGTGTAAAATGTAAGAGGAGTTCAGGGAAGACGGGGCTTTTTGCATAAAAAAAACGTCATTTTTCGACCCCCATTTGACCCCCCGGGGCAAAATCAAAATTCCGAAACCTTACTGCACATCTACATGACACCACCAACCATCTCCCAAAAGATGATTAGCCTACTGTGTAAAATGTAAGAGGAGTTCAGGGAAGACGGGGCTTTTTGCATAAAAAACGTCATTTTTCAACCCCCATTTGACCCCCCGGGGCAAAATCAAAATTCCAAAACCTTACTGCACATCTACATGACACCACCAACCATCTCCCAAAAGATGATTAGCCTACTGTGTAAAATGTAAGAGGAGTTCAGGGAAGACGGGGCTTTTTGCATAAAAAACGTCATTTTTCGACCCCCATTTGACCCCCCGGGGCAATATCAAAATTCCGAAACCTTACTGCACATCTACATGACACCACCAACCATCTCCCAAAAGATGATTAGCCTACTGTGTAAAATGTAAGAGGAGTTCAGGGAAGACGGGGCTTTTTGCATAAAAAACGTCATTTTTCGACCCCCATTTGACCCCCCGGGGCAATATCAAAATTCCGAAACCTTACTGCACATCTACATGACACCACCAACCATCTCCCAAAAGATGATTAGCCTACTGTGTTAAATGTAAGAGGAGTTTAGGGAAGAAAAGTGTGACAGACGGACGGACGGACGGACATGAGTAACAACAATATACCCGAACTTTCTTTAGAAACTGCGGGTATAAATATGGCCTATCAGACCCCCGTAAGAAGATTGTGAAATTCGACTAGAGAATAAGCCTTATTTTAGAAATATCGATTGATCTTTTGCAAATTTGTGTAATACATTTTATAAACATAACCATTTTTTTACTTTGAATCGGTAAGTCAAATAAATACTGGAAAATCTGAGTAAAATATTCAGTAAAAATAAAACATACATAGCTTCAGAATTGATAATTCATATGTAAATATCCGACAGTTTAAGGTTCCTTAAGAAGAAATGTATAATTCAATTTTTACAAAAAAATACAGAATGATTCAAATGGGTCCTAGAATAAAATGTGTAAAAAAAAAAAGAAAATTGAAACAGTGGTTTCAGATATGTCGGCAATTAAAAAAATTCAATGGCATAAAATCTAAAAGGTTCAATAGATGACGTCACAATATTTGACCTTTGATCTCTTGATATGATCTTGACTTTTGTAGTTCATAAAGGATGGAAACTCCGTATATATGTTTCCAAATATCAACTCTCTACAATTTATGGAACAAAGTTACATAGCATTTTATAACAGACTGTTACGTCCAAAATGCAAGCCCCAAAGTGACCAATATACATGTATAGGATTCTCTAATCTTTTCACAAAATATGACGCAAGCATGCCAAAACGTATTTTCTTACAGGGATCATTCATTGTTGTCAATATAGTAATATTATTTTTTTTTTCTTCGTTACTTTTTAAGAAATGGGTTGAAATAGAATCCAGTTTTTTTTTTCTCCTACCTCAACCCAGCATCGTCATTCTATTTTACATAGCTGTTGCAATAGTTTTACGTTCAAGTTCTACTTTGTTAAGTAAATATCAGTGGAGCTACTGTCTCATCGACACAGCTTGTTTTTTTAATGTAGTGTTGTAACAAACTCATGTACATGTAAACTATTACATATTGAGAATGTTATAATCAATACGAAGAATGAATTATTCTCAAATATTAACATATTTTATTCAATTTTTTTACACACAAAAAAATTCAATTCACTTTGTAAGTCATGTTCAACTCAATTTTGAATGAACATTGTCAATTTTTAATATACATGACATCCATTGATGTAGGTAATTTGATAAAGAAAGTTTCCATTTTCGATTAGTTCATGAAATTGTTTTTACAGCATTATCAGACAGTACAGACAAAAACGACAAGCAGATTCTGAGTGTGGTAGACTTTGGAGGACAATGTGCCTACTACGCCAGTCATCAGGTGTATCTCAGCAGAAGGGCTTTCTATCTACTGGTGATAGACATGTCAAAATTTTTTACAGAAAAAGTTGACGAAAATAAATGTGAACAACAGGGGACAATGTTTGCAGACTGGACATATGGAGGTAATAAAAAGATTTAATGAATCAAAGTGTCTTTTATATTTTATTATTAGTATAAAGAACATTTGTTAATTAAAAACGAGAATATTTAGCGCAATAGATATAAATATTGAAGAAATAGCGAGCCTCAGTTTAAATTTAGCGATTTACATATTGTGATATAAATGATTTATATTTACAACCATTCTTTTTTTGTCCCATATAGATTTCGTTCATCACTTTCACCCAAACAACTATATATTAAGTAAACAACTAGATAATTATGTGTCGGCTGTTCCAACAATGAAACATGCCATAACGTACAAATTGATAATACATACTTTTCTACTTAGATTCATTATATCTTATTACTAGTATCTAGACTGTCGCAAATATTTAATAATGATAATGTGTCTTGTTTTTCTTAAATGCGGGATTAACGATTGCAGTCAATGCAGAAATAAAATATGAAGTCCGCTTAAGCGACCTTTTTTTCTTCCATACTCACCATATGTGCCGTATATCATATTCCTCCTCTAATTATGTTCCCCAAACGAAGTTGGGGAACATATTGTTTTTACTCTGTTTCTTATTAAGGTCTTCCGTTTCAGACGGAAGACCTTATAGTGATTCTACTGTTTCTTATTATTATTCTTATTTTTTAGACAAATTTTGTGCACGCGATATCTCGAGAACTATTCATCGGTTTTTCATCAAACTTTCAGGGATGATGCGCTCTTATATGCCATTGTTACATTTGGAAGAATTTTTGAACAACTCGCTTTCGGTGCCAAGTTATGGCCATTTTCCTGATTTTAAAATGAAATTTTGTCAGTTCGAGATCTAAAGAACTACTAAAGATATGAACTGGAGACTTGTTGGAGAACATAGGGCAGGACTTCTAGATATGCGGAATGTCCTTTTCGTGAGTCGTCAGTACTTCCGGTCGCTAACGGAAGCGAATTAAAAAAATCAAAATTTTCAACTTTTTTGTTTTTCAATATTTTTCTTTGATTTTTATAAATATAATAGAGACTCTTTAAAGAATGTGAAATGTGCAATTTGTTTTAGAATTGAAAAATCCCATCTCGAGATATTCGCATTTAAAAATTTGAAGCGGGTTCAAAATGGCGGCTCTCTCTGTCAACGTCAACATTTAGCAATAGGGGTTTACGGAGGCAGCTTAGCGTTTGCTTGAACGAAGGTAACATAAGAATAAATGAAATGTAAAGGAATACTTGGATTGTCACGTCGTAGTTACGTTGCAATTCTGTCTCAAACTAACGTCTTCTATAATTGTAATTGGTTGGTTCTCAAAGTAAAAAAAGAAAAGACTAAATGTGCAAATGAAATTCGATATGTAATATATTTTTTGCACCACGGAATAACAGATCTAAATGATAGTTATAAGTAATTCTTTCTCAAGGAAGAATATCAATGAATGTTTGAAGTATAAAACTTAACAACGGATTTTTCCTTGCAAACTTGTGTCATATTTTGATTATTGGAAAAGACAAAAGTAAGAAACCTATTATTTGTTCGCTTAATGGAGTTTATATTAACGTTTTTTTTTTTCTTCTCAAAGATGTGCTTCAAGTTATTGAGCATAAATGATAAATTTTGAATACTGACCTGTCTTACATAATTCTAAGTCAGAAGCACTTTTTCGGAAATATATGTAAAAGTAGATTTGCAGCAGAGGTCCCAATAGCGTACTATTAAGCGTATTGGATTTTCATGCTGACGACTAGTTTTAAATCCTCTTCATGTGCAAGTTATTTTTTTCTTTTCAGCTCGATTTTACGTTTTCTTTCCGGAATCGGACGGAAGACCTCTCGTTGCTCGCAACGAGTTTCATATCTAGTTATGTTCCCCAAACGGAGTTTGGGAACATATTGTTTTTACTCGGTTTCTTATTATTATTATTAAGGTCTTCCGTCTCCAACGGAAGACCTTCTTGTTATTCTTCGGTTTCTTTTTCCCTATTATTATTAAGGTCTTCCGTCTCCAACGGAAGACCTTATTGTTTTCGTTCGGTTTCTTTTTCCCTTTTATTATTCCAACCGATTTTGTGCACGCAAGTTCTCAGAAACGACTCGTCCAAATTTCACGAAACTTTCAGATCTGGTAGGTATTGATCTGAAACTTATTGGAAATTTTTTTGATTGATGACGTCACTTCTTATCTCGAGATATTTAGGATTTTCTGATTTTCAGAGGGTCGGCTTGTCCAGGAAACTCCTCCGAAACGACTCAAGATATCGACTTAAGATTTTCAGTGAAAAGAAAGGAAGGTTTGATGAGTTGCAATTGGGTCTCCAAATCTTTCTAGCGCAAAAGGCGCCGGAGCTCGGTAGGGCCCGAAAAAATGTCTCAGAAATATCTCACAAGATTTGACACATTTTGTTTCAGATCTTCATACCTGTTCATAATTTGTTAAAGCATATTGAAAAAAAGATGTGCAAAATTACAAGACCTTTCATTTGATACAAAAAAAATGGGGCTGACCCATCAAATTAGGGGCTCAGAGGGACCAAAAGTCTTTCATCTATTACTCTCTAATGATCGATATTTTGTTATATATTACTGAAGCAAAAGTAGTCATCTTAACAGTTTGCAACAATATATGATAAAATTTTGATCATATGTTACGTAATTAGGGGTCACAAGGGGCCAGAATGTCAAATCTTTGACGCTTTATATCTCAAAAAGGGGGAATATTTTGATAAGCAATATTGAACAAAAGATGGTCAGAATAATGTTCTAAACAATATGCATACTTTGAATTTTTGTAAAACGGCCCCATTAAGGACTTGTAGGGATGGCCCCTAAATATTTCCATTTAGCATATCTCCACAACGAATAGAAATCTCTGAATAAATACTGAACAAAAAATCCTTATAATCACAAGACCTTTCATTTAATACCAAGAAAATGGGGCTGACCCCTCAAATTAGGGGCTCAGAGGGACCAAAAGTCTTTTATCTATTACTCTCTAATGATCGATATTTTGTTATATATTACTGAAGCAAAAGTAGTCATCTTAACAGTTTGCAACAATATATGATAAAATATTGATCATATGTTACGTAATTAGGGATCACATAGGCCCAGAATGTCAAATCTTTGACGCTTTATATCTCAAAAAGGGGGAATATTTTAAATAGCAATATTGAACAAAAGATGGTCAGAATAATGTTCTAAACAATATCCATACTTTGAATTTTTGTAAAACGGCCTCATTAATTATAAGGACTTGTAGGGCTGGCCCCTAATTATTTCCATTTAGCATATCTCCACAACGAAAAGAAATCTCTGAATAGATACTGAATAAAATATCTTCAAAATCACAAGACCTTTCATTTGATACCCAAAACATGAGGGGGGGGGGGCTGACCCCTCAAATTAGGGGCTCAGAGGGGCAAAAACTCTTTAATCTATAACTCTTTAATAATCAATATTTTGTTATATATTACTGAAGCAAAAGTAGTCATCTTAACAATTTGCAACAATATATGATAAAATTTTGATCATATGTTACGTAATTAGGGGTCACAAGGGGCCAGAATGTCAAAACTTTGACGCTTTATATCTCAAAAAGGGGGAATATTTTAAATAGCAATATTGAAGAAAAGATGGTCAGAATAATGTTCTAAACAATATCCATACTTTGAATTTTTGTATAACGACCCCATTAAGGACTTGTAGGGATGGCTCCATAACATTTCCGTTAAGCATATCTCCACAACGAATAGAAATCTTCGTTTAAATGGGTTTAAAAACGAATAAATACTGAACAAAAAAATTTCAAAATCACAAGACCTTTCATTTGATACCAAAAAATTGGGCTGACCCCTCAAATTAGGGGCTCAGAAGGGCCAAAACTCTTTAATCTATAGCTCTCTAATAATCAATATTTTGTTATACATCACTGAAGCAAAAGTAGTCATCTTAATGATTTGGAAGAAGATATGATAAAATTTTGGTCATATTTTATTGATATAAGGGTTGCAAGGGGCCAAAATGCTATATTTTTTATGCTTTACGTCTCGAAAAGGGGAAATATTTTTTAAAGCCATATTGAACAAAAGATGTTCAGACTATCGTGATAAATATCAGAAACTTTAAATTTGATGAAGAAAAAGTTAATGTCTTTCTCCTTTAACTAATATCTCAGTCAAAATCACATCTCATCTTATCGAGAAATTCAACGGAAGACCTACTCGTTGCTCGCAACGAGATCTCATCTAGTTATTATTATTATTATTATTATTCTTACCGATTTTGTGCACGCGATTTCTCGTAAACTACTGGACCGATTCTAATGAAACTTTGACATCTGATAGGTACTGATCTGAACCTTATTGGAAATTTTTTTTGTCGCGGACGTCACTTCCGGTCGTGAGATATGGACGATTTTCTGATTTTAAAATGCAATTTTGTCTTGATTTAGTAGCGAAAACTGCTTTAGATATGAACTGAAGATTAATTGTAGATGATAGTTCATGACTTATAGCGTTGCAGAATCGCCTTTTCGTGCGACGTCAATACTTCCGGTCGAAACCGGAAGCGAATTTAAAAAACGTAATTTTTCAACTTTTCTTTTTTTATATTTTTGTTTTAGAATTGGATAGAGACCCTTTTGCAGAAGCCAAATATGTAATTTGTTTGAAAATCGAAAAAGCCAATCTCGAGATATTTGCATTTGAAAACGCGAAGCGGCGATCCCGATGGCCTAATGGTTAGCGCGTTGGATTGTCACGCGGGCGACCCGGGTTCGATCCCCCGTGTGTCCAAAAAATTTTATCACTTTTTCTGCTCGATTTTTCGATTTTTATTAATTTTAGACCATTTGCAACAACATATTTTCAACTTTTAGGCATATCTTACGTAATAAGGGGTCACAAAGGGCCAGAATGCTAAATCTTTGACGCTTCATATCTTGAAAAGAGGAAATATTTTGATAAGCAATATTGAACAAAATATGGTCAGAATAATATTTGTAACAATATGCATACTTTGAATTTTTGTAAAATGGCCCCAGGACTTTAAGGGGTGGCCCTTAATATTTCCATTCAGCATATCTCCCAATCTCTGAATAGGTGTTGAAGAAAAATTCTTTGAAATCACAAGACCTTTCATTTGATATCAAGAAAAAGGGGCTGACCCCTCAAATTAGGGGCTCAGAGGGGCCAAAAGTCTTTCATCTTTAACTCTTTAATGATCAATATTTTGTGATACATTATAGAAGCAAAGGTATTCATCTTAACGATTTGCAACAATATATGATACAATTAGGACCATATGTTACGTAATTAAGGGTCACAAGGGGCCAGAATGTCAGATCTTTGACGCTTTATATCTCGAAAAGGGGGAATATTTTGATAAGCAATATTGAACAAAAGATGGTCAGAATAATATTCTTAACAATATGCATACTTTGATTTTTTGTAAAATGGCCCCGTTAAGGACTTGTAGGGGTGGCCCCTTAATATTCCCATTCAGCATATCTCCACAACGCAAAGAAATCTCTGAATAAGTGTTGAACAAAAAATCTTCAAAATCACAAGACCTTTCATTTGATATCAAGAAAAAGGGGCTGACCCCTAAAATAAGGGGCTCAGAGGGGTCAAAAGTCTTTCATCTTTAACTCTTAAATGATCAATATTTTGTGATACATTATAGAAGCAAAGTTATTCATCTAAACGATTTGCAACAATATATGATACAATTAGGACCATATGTTACGTAATTAGGGGTCACAAGGGGCCAGAATGTCAGATCTTTGACGCTTTATATCTCGAAAAGGGGGAATATTTTGATATGCAATACTGAAAAAAAGATGCTCAGAATATCGTGATAAAAAAAGAGAAACTTAAAAAATAATGAAGGAAAACTTAATGTCATTCTCTTTTAACGAACATCTCAGTCAAAATCACATCTCATCTTATCGAGAAATTCAACGGAAGACCTACTCGTTGCTCGCAACGAGATCTCATCTAGTTATTAAGGTCTTCCGTCTCCAACGGAAGACCTTATTGTTTTCGTTCGGTTTCTTTTTTCTTATAATTATTATTCTTTTTTTTTCTTACCGATTTTGTGCACGCGAGTTCTCGAAAACGGCTTGGTCGATTTTCACGAAACTTTCAGATCTGATAGATATTGATCTGAACCTTATTGGAAATTTTTTATAAGTACGTCGTCACTTCCGGTCGTGAGATATTGACGATTAACTGATTTTTAGAGGGTCACCTTGTCCGGGCAATCACTCAAAAACGAATGAAGATATTGACTTGAGATTTTCAGTGAAGGTAGAGAAAGGATTGTTGAATTGCTTTTTTGAGTCTATATCTTTTCCGCGCAAAAGGATATGAAGCTCACCTGTGCTCGAGAAATAGGCTCGGAAATATCTCGCAAAATTAAATATGTTTTCTCTGATATCTTCTTACCTGTCGATCATTTGTTATAAGATATATAATAAAAGTTGTGCAAAATTAGATTTTCTTTCATCTGATATGAAGAAAAGGGGTGTGACCCCTCAAATAAAGGGCAAAGAGGGGCCAAAAGTCTTTCATCTATAACTCTTCATTTATCAATTTTTTGTTATGAATAACTGAAGCAAAAATGTATATCATGACAATCTGCATCAATGCATTGTTAAAACTTGATATTATGTTATGTAATTAGGGGCCATTAGGGGACAAAATGCTCAATCTTGGAATCTTTATATCTACAAAAGGGGAGATATTTTGATAAGCAGTATTGAATAAAATATGCTCAGAATCGTCTTTTAAACATAATACAACCATTCTATATATGCAAAAACGTCCTATTAAGGATGTAAACGGCTGGCCCCTAAATTTTTCTATCCTACATAGATCGAAAACGAAAAGAAATATCTGGATAGCTGTTGAAAAAAAATCTTTAAAATTAAAACCTTATCATTGGATAGGAAGAAAGGGCCTGACCCCTCAATAAGGGGCTCTTAGGAGGCGAAAAGACTTTCATCCATAACTACATGTATGTAATAATTTTATAAAAAGTAAAGAATTTAATCAAAAGAGAGAAGTCTTGATATCATTATGATCTAAGAAAGATCATCATCAAAATCATATCCTGTCGAAAAATCGGACGGAAGACCTACTCGTTGCTCGCAACGAGATCGCATCTAGTTATTATTATTATTCTTTTTTTTCTTCTTTGTTCTCCGGTACTTTTTTTGTCCGCGAGTGTTCTCAGAAACTGTTCACCCAAAGTTAAAACCTTTTTAGGGTTAATAGGTGTCAAGTGTAGGTGTGCACAACGAAGGTCATTTTGCGTGCATACGCATGCACGTGCGTGCGCGTGAAATGAGTGAAATGACTGATATACTTATT
>NW_026926665.1:0-28500 GCF_032062105.1 Saccostrea cuccullata | reverse complement strand
TGGTTCCACGAATTCAAATCTTACTACAGAGTTATACAATGACAATAAAAAAAATTCCGGATTTTTCAAATAAAGTATATTTATATAATCAAACCTTAATTTTAAAAATATTTTGTTCAAGAAAAAAAATGTATTTCAGTAATTAGAAAAACATTTAATTAAACGATTAAATATCATTGGTATTTAGAGATGTCAAAAATGCACCCGCCTTGTCTTCAACTTGCAAAAGATCTTAATTTTTCAGATAAAGCCCATCGACCTTTTTAGACATTCTTTTAGTGAAATGATATTAAGAGTAGCAAATATATCCATGCATAGGTTTGTTACCAAAACAAACGGCACTTTTAGGTTGTGTGTAATTCTTTCTTACATCCCTAAAGTTCCAATGCTTTCGATGGTCAAGCCCCCTCCCCTAAGAGAATGCTTTAGCGTCACATTTTTTTCCCTGCAGTGTAAATAATATAAACAAAGTATACTTACATTTATATTTAAAGTGTCTCTCCGGGACTACCATGCGGGTAGGGTGCAATGTTCGTTTGTCACCTTGAGGAAAACTAATTGAACAAGCCTGATAACAGGAATCCATATATCTCAAATATTACGATAAAGGGGCAGGTGAATTGAAGTTTCGGTCTGCTTATTCTCTTCCGGACGACCATCGTTAGAAGAACTCAGGTCCTTTAAAATGATCAAAAATATCCATGCATCTGTCCTGTTTGTGCAAAATAAGATAACGTTCTTCACATGCTAGGTTGTTACACGTTGTAGAGTAACAATTTTGCTTTCCAAACAAAGTAAACTCTTATCGCAGCGGGACTGGATAAAGTTGATCCAAATCGTAACATCAAATTTAGTTGGTCAAAATCAATAGAGCTGTTGATATCAACTGTTGAGATGTCAAACAAGCTTAGAACATCCCTCTTCACAAATACGAAGATTCTCTATCAAATACTTATTATAGATCTGTCGGTATTTTTTTTCCCAACTGTGTCAAATTCTGAATGTACAACTTTCTGACGGTAACTTTTAATTTTTATGATGGAATTTTTAACTATGTTAAATACATTCATGTAAGGTAACGTATGCCAACTACATTGCTGGGACTACAAGACGACTCGAAGAAATTGCTAAAGCGCAAACTTTACACGTGGTCACTATTTTTATGGACCTTTCTAACGCTTTTGTCTGTCTAACACGTTATGATAAAACATGCTCATTGCCGCTTATGGTCTACCTAAACCTCCTGGGTTTTTTTTCCTGGTCCTGTTATTCAAAAGATGGTTCATCCTCACTATGTCAAAGTTTTGTGATTTTGGAACTCCACACAAACCCTTGACTTAAGTTACTGTAGAAAACTACTATTTTATTTGTTCCTGGTCTAGGTCTGGACCATCAGAAAAAAGCTTTTATAGTAGATTAGTCTTGTAAACAAATATGACTCGTCTTTAAAATTTCAAGTGTCAATATTGTTGGATTTGTAACTAGTTACTTAAAATGAAACTTAAGGAATTAATTTTGGACGAACATTCTCATTACAATCACAAAAGATATGCTCTGGAGTTGGGCCATTTGAAAACGATGTATTTGAAAAATATATTCTCATTGGTTAGCTTATAATTACCCATAACGCCATGTGTAACCACAAGCCTGTCAAGGGAAAAGTAGCACTTGGATTTGAAATTTTGCAACAGGCAGCAAAAATAGAATTGTATATCTTACAGTAGTCTATTTGTGTTCCAAATTATATTGAAATCAGACCAAAATTGGAGGAGGGTAGCGTTTAAAAAGAATTTCACAAAAAATTCTATATTAAGTAACCATGGCAACACCGTTCATCGAAATCGAAAACCGATACACAGAATTATGTATCTTAGTGTAGTCTACTTGAGTGCCAAATTTAATGAAATCGGACCAAAACTATAGGAGGAGTAGCGTTTTAAAGGAATTTCACAAGTTTCTATTTTTAGTAACAATGGCAACACCGATCATTGAAATCAAAAACCGATGCACATATTTATGAAACGTAATGTAGTCTACTTTTGTGCCAAGTTATATTGAAATCAGACTAAAACTGTAGGAGAAGTAGCGTTTTAAAGGAATTTTCACAGAAAATCTATTTTTAGTAACCATGACAACACCGTTCATTGAAATCGGAAACCGATGCACTAAAATATGTATCTTAGTTTAGTCTGTGTGGCAAGTCGTACTGAAATCAAACCAAAACTGTAGGAGGAGTAGCGTTGTAAAGAATTTCACCAACAAATATATTTTTAGTAACAATGGCAACACCGTTAATCGAAATTAAAAACCGATGCATTAATTTATCTATCTGGATGTATCCTTCCGGCAGACGTGGAGCTGGTCCTTCGGATGAGACCGTATAAACCGAGGTTCCGTGTCGCAGTAGGAGCTGGCACGAAAAAGATCCCTTCCTGCTCAATGGCCCTGAGAGCCGAGTATAGGACAAAATTTGCAGCTCTCCACCGGCAAGTTTTGGCGTCTCCATTTGAGTGAAAAATTCTCGAGAAGGACGTAAAGATTTTATAATAGCGAGCTCAATAGACTAACGTGGAAGAACAGAGGAAATTCGGAATGAAATCTGTACATACGTCAGGCAAATTTTTCTGTAAAACATTCCCAGAATTCCTTTACTACCCAATGTCCTTTGCGCGAATAAATATATAAATAAATAAAACGTAAAGCATAAAAGGCCTTCAGTATGTAGAAATCTTTCAAAGAAACAAATCAAAGTACTCAGAAGTACAGAGAGCCGGGCTCATTTACAGAGTAGAATGAATTTCTTACATGAATCACGTTTATATTCTGATGAAAAAATTATTTTAAAACTATCAATATAAATGATAAGACACTGACAATGAGTTTTACAATCCTCATATCACGGTCCGATTTTGTCAGAATAAGAATTAATCTGGTACCGCAGCTGAATGTAAACAAACAGGCCAGTCTGGTTCCCTCTCCTGCTTTTCCTCGTAACTGTAGAGAACTACGATAACACTGATTATCAAAAATCCTTACGCTAATGAACTATGTTCTTTGACTTAGGACTGAAGTTTTCAAAGTCATTACTACTAATGTTTATTTATATAGATAAAACTTCGTTTTGTTGCTTTATTTAGCGTTTGTAATATCTCAAAAGCGGTTGAGAGTAAGAACTATATTTTTGCACGTAACTTCAAAATGGCGACTATGGGGTTGACATCCTGCCTTGAACAGGATGACATAAGCCGGCTATTGCTCTTTGAGCAATAAGCCCGGCTAAAAATAAACTCTGCAATGTTTTTGACCAAAATTGCACTAGGTCTAAAGTTTCAACCAGACGCTCGGCTGTCTTCGTAAGCTCCGACGAGCTCCGTGACGTCGTGTGACGTCACAGCTAGTCGAGATTTCTCGTGCGGCTTGATGTTTGAAGTGCATGGCTGATCAATTTTTCAAGTGTTTTGATGGTACAACTGCGCTCGCCCCAACGGTCACACCGTAAAACATATTACTTCGACTGTTATTACTCTATATAAATTTAATACCATAAAACTGCCTATTACCCTCATATGAGGACTACTCTCTGAAGAATCAGAGCTATTTTCTGGGACTACTCCCTCATGAATATTTATTAGTAATTTTGACCAATCAAAGTATTCAGTGGGCGGAGCATTCAAGTAATCTCGAGTCTGTGACGTAATGTAATTAGCAATCTAATTATAAAGTCAAAACATTTCGACATGCGATTTCAAAATCATACTTGAATTCTAACAAAATGAAGACAACGATAATTTTTCGAAATGTCCATGAAAATACCATTTGAAAGTAATTTTAATGTTCTCGGACACGATGCGTTAATTATCATAAAATCCTTTAACCCGCATGCAGAGGGAGAGGGCTAAAATAGGATTTGCCTGCTGCCCGATCACATTCACTATGTGTGAATAAAAATTTGTATAAATAAATTTAAACCGCATGCAATTGTGATTATGCCTCTTTAGTGTTTTTTTTTAAATGTCGGATATATCTGGTTAAAAGAATAAAGATTTAGCCTATGATTGTTTCGATATAATAAACCAGTTATGGAATGGGAACTCGGGAAATACAAATTTATGGTTCCCCTCGGCAGGAAATGGTTTCCTCCCTCGGGGAACCATAAATTTGCGATTTCCCTCGTACCCATTCCATAACTCTATAATACAATCAATCAATCGATACTTTCTCAGACAAGGCAGTGTTATGTCATTATGACGTCAAAGTAATAAATGGCAGCTGCTGTATCTGTTTTTAGAAACATCAAGTTTATAAGACAATTGTGACCTCAGCACTATTGTTGCTTCACACAAGAACGTTTCAAATTTCAGAAACAGCAGGTTGATAATTTTTTTAAGAAGCTTGAAAATCGAAACATCCAGTCCATAAGATTTTTTATACTTGATCATGTGATCTAGTCTGAGCCAATGAGATAGCTTGCAACAATAGAGAAAAATAATAATAATAAAATATTCGAATAAACGATATCTTTTTTTTAAATGTTCGAATAAACGATATCTTTTTTAAAATTTTATATGAAATGGATGGGAGTGTATAGTAATTGAGTCGATGAATATACTTTGGCTTATTGGTATAACAACGTGGGCAATTTGATTGGTGCTCTGCAATATCAAATCAGCATAAATTTTACTTGATGGATCTTTAAGATATCCCTTTTAATCTTACGGTTTTGCATTGAAAATCTGGTGTTGGTTGTGGATTAAGACAATCTTATTGTTTGTAAATAATTTTACTCATAAGCAACCTATATAGTATTCTGGTGAAATTGTAATATATGTCCACTTTATAAAATTCTGGTTGAGATCCATTTAATTTCAATCAGGATGGGTTAAATGTTAAAAATATTAAATTTTCGTACTTTCCGTAATTGTATTTGAATTTCTTTTTAGTATAATGATTGTTTCACGTACCCCTCTCTGTTGTGATAGGTTGTTTCTTTAAGACTTTATCCCAGAGTAGAAAAAATATTTGCAAATAAGGTGTTGTAGTTGCAGAAATATTTTTTATGTCACTTTGCTTTCAGCATCAATTCATTACAATGTGTTCTATTTAAGCATGTTTCACTATACGTCTAGAGGTTACTAGCATGTGATATGCTAGTAAAAAAAATTATATGCGCAGTCTCCTTTACTGAGAAATTGTGATGAAGATGATGAAATATAATTAATGTACTGAAAGCCTCCACTCGTTATATGAAATTTCAAAGTATATCTGGGAGGTAATGTGACTGAAACATATTAAACGGAAACTGGAAATGAATTTCATCTAATTACTTTAAGAACTCCATCCTCATAACCTTAAACCTGTCCTTCTCAATCAGTGTTCTCCTCATCACTATCTGTCCATGTATGTACTACATGTATTTCTTTCCCAACAATGATTTTAGGAAACAAAGTTGCACTTGTTTTTCTTATATTCGGAATTTGAAGTAAATTATTTTTCAGTTGAGTAACATCAAACTGTTTGCCTTTGCTAGAATATTATTACTAATTTTTAATATTTTCTTATATATATTTGACTTTTTAGAGCAGATAGTTTCCCCTTTGTTTTTAACTTCTTTCTCTGTCACATCCTTGCTCTGCCACATTCCTTGACTTCTCATATCTTCCAAAGCTTTGTCTATTCCCTGTCTGTATCTCTTCTTTTTTCCCCCTTCTTTCTCCTTTAAACTTTGTACACGTTCTAAAATAAAATCGTCCTTTCTTTCCTACTGTAAGTTCATTTATAAACTTTCTGTTCTTTGCGAGCATTTTCAATAATTAATTTTCTTTCGCTTTCATCTTCTCCTCCAACCATTCGTTGGTATCATTGTCATTAAAAATAAATGTACTTTCAACAGTAATTAAGGTCTTCCGTCTTCACGGAAGACCTTATAGTGATTCTACTGTTTCTTATTATTATTGGGCAGAGATTTGTGCTGCTGTCTGGACTCGCTATAAATAGATGTTCTCAAAAAGTCTAAATTATTTAATATCATACTTTACTGACAAAAAAGGACAAATATTGCTCAGTTAAATTGCAAAAGAAATTTGTTTAAAAAAATTGTAATAATAGAAAGTTTGCTTTTTTGTTTGATAAGACTGCTGTAATGGTTTAATGTTTGTTTATTTGCCTTAATCATACATTTTTCAGTCATTTCATGGTGCCACCACTTGGGATGGTATTAGCTGCAAATATAGACTTGTACTCAGCACTTATTGCCTTTAAGAAGTATGAGATCCATTTTGTGCTAACACCTACCATGACACAGAATCTTGGTTTATGCAGTCTCATAGGAGTAACCTGTCTAAAGCATTTAGCAATGGGATTGGAACCTGCGACGTAAGGTTCAGCTTCTTATTGATACTTTGATTTATCATATTTATTTGAGAATTTCACTCATTCACATACTTAGAGATGTTGATATATATTGTTGAATAGCATCAATTTAGACCTTTACTTAGCTAAGTAAACATGTACTGTGAGGTTTTTAAGGTCTCATTGACTCATTCAGTTTATATGCCAGATGCATGTTAAGGAACATTATTGCATAAATGTTTTTGTCTTAAATTTGAAGCTCTTTACTAATATAAAGATATGTTAGTGTTAAACCTCTTCAAATTAGGGTAGACCTTTACTTTAAACTCAGCAATGTGAGTGTGTTGTGTGAACTTGTGTTAGCAAGACAGTGTGTTGTATGAATTTGTGTTAGCAAGGCAGTGTGTTTTGTGAACTTAATTGTGTTAGCCTGACAGTGGGTTGTGTGAATTCTTGTTAGCTTGACGATGTGTTGCGTAAACTCGTGTTAGCGGGACAGCGTGTTGTGTGAAATCGTGTATAAAGTGTAAGTGTGACAGTGTGTTGTGTAAACTCGTGTTAGCTAGACAGAGTGTTGATTGAACTCGTATTAGCGAGACTTCGTGTTGTGTAAACTCCTGTTAGTGAGACTGCGTGTTGTGTAAACTCGTGTTAGCAAGACTGCGTGTTGTGTAAACTCATGTTAGCGAGACAGCGTGTTGTGTGAACTCTTATTAACGAGACAGCATGTTGTGTGAATTCGTGTTAGCGTGACAGTGTGTTGTGTGAACTTGTTATCCTGAAAATTTGTCGTGTGAACTGGTGTTAGAGAGATAGTGTGTTGTGTGAACTCGTGTTAGCGAGATTGCATATTGTGTGAACTCGTGTTAGCCAGACTGCGTGTTATGTGAACTCGTGTTAGCGATATTGCATGTTTTTTGAATTTGTGTTAGCGTGACAGTGTGTTGTGTGAACTTGTGTTAGCCTGACAGTGTGTTGTGTGAAATGGTATTAGGATGACAGTGTGTTGTGTGAAATGGTATTAGGATGACAGTGTGTTATCGCAACAGCGTTTGGTGCGAACTTGTGTTAGTGAATAGTGAGACAGCCTGTTTTGTGAATTCGTGTTAGTGTGACAGTGTGTTGTGTGAACTCGTGTTAGCCTGACAGTGTGTTGTGTGAAATGGTATTAGAATGACAGTGTGTTGTGTGAAATGGTATTAGGATGACAGTGTGTTATCGCAACAGCATTTGGTGCGAACTTGTGTTAGTGAATAGTGAGACAGCCTGTTTTGTGACTTTGTGTTAGTGTGACAGTGTATTGTGTAAACTCGTGTTAGCGTGACAGTGTATTGTGTAAACTCGTGTTAGTGAGACTGCGTGTTGTGTAAACTCATGTTAGCGTGACAGTGTGTTGTGTGAATTCATCTAAGCGTGACAGTGTGTTGCGTGTACTTGTGTTAGCTAGACTGTGTGTTGTATGAACTCGTATTAGCGAGACTGCGTGTTGTGTAAAACTTGTGTTAGCAAGACAGCGTGTTGTGTGAACTTGTGTTAGTGAGACAGCGTGTTTGTGAATTTGTGTTAGCATGATAGTGTGTTGTGTGAACTCGTGTTAGCCTGATATTTTGTTGTGTGAAATTGTATTAGCGTGACAGTGTGTTGTGTGTTAGTGTGACAGCGTGTGGTGCGAACTTGTGTTAGTGCGAAAGTGTTTTTCAGTGTTGTGATGGCAAGCTGTGTGATAGCCTAATGGCGTCTTTTGTGTCGGTAAGATGGCACGCTTTTATGAAAGTGCTATTGAGCTTTAGCAAGTGGCCCTATCTGGACACGCCTTATTATAATTGATCAGTTCTCAGATATACAGTGAATTACCGGTATTATTGTCACCATGAAATCAGCATTTACAGTTGCAATTACCTAGTTAGTAATCATAAGATATTGGTTTGCCAGTTTTAAAATTATGGTGTTCCAATGATGTGAAGTTGCAGTGTGTTAGCATGTTAATTTCAACAGACTGCCACTCCAATGCAGCTTTAAACAACACGCTGCTGTGTTTACACAAAACAAAATATCATGCAAACACAACTCTAAACAATCTGTTGAGTGTTAGCTTCACTGCATGTTGGATTCAGTGTGCTGGCATATTATCACTGACATACATGCTAGCACATTGTCACCTCGTGCTAGTATGTTGTCATAAATACTCTAGCACATTATCCTAAACCCACTAGTGCATGATTACTTTGCACTTGTATGTTGTCTTATTAGGGGATAGCATAAATGACTGCCTTAATTGGTGTAAACTTCTTTTAATTGATGAAAGAGTACATTAAAATTTACAAATTATACACAGAAAATGTGACAATATCTTATCTCTCAATTTGATAATCTAATTTATAATCTCATGAATTGCACTTTTTATTAGTAAAAGAATTATAAATTAAAAAATTTCAATTTCTTTTGGATAGGTGTGACTCATCTGAATACTGAATTTTGATACCAAGCATGACCATGATTTGCCAGAAGATCATCTGTTTGGATGTGACATGGAATAAACAGCATAGTGAAAATAAGTCAAGTTTTGGTTTGTGAAGACAATTTTTAAACACACTGTGTATCATTTTTAAATTTTGATTTGACAACATAAATCCACAAATATGAACATATCAACTGCTCTCAGTTTTTCAAGTGAAATAGTTTTTGTAACAGAAATACATGTACCAGTAATTACATTGGAATGAATATTATTTTTCAATATAATAATATTTTGTTTGTGTAGCATGTTGACCTCTTTATTAAGGTCTTCCCTTTCAAAGTTTAGACTTACTTATTCTAATGATTAAGATAGATCCTCTGTCTTCAGCAGGAATATAAGATCTTGTAATACATGTATGTGTATTTTTTACAGTATAATGTAAAAAAAATTGTTATTTTGGCACATACAACTAATTAAAGGCATAAACATGTGTATGATTCCAAGGAATTCAGTACATAGGGCATGTACATGTAGTTTTCTAAAACAAGATTGAAGAGATGTCCAGTCGCATTTCAATGTCAACTCCAAAACTGTGCCTGTTGCATACTTATTAGCCCATCTGAGCTAAAGGAACCAGTAAATTTTTTAAAAACATAATTTTATCCATTATCATCATTGTCTAAAATTTCACAATATCATTTTCCAGTACCAAAGTGAAACTTGGCACAGAGCATCCTTAGTGTAGGGGATTCAAATTGTTCTTATGCAGGGCAATACCTTCAAAGAGATTTGTTTCTTTAATGCTGTAAATGTATTATATTTAGCTTGTACAATATTTGGTGGAAATTGACTTTTGAATAAGTTAGCGTAGATATTCTTATTTATGTTTATGTACAAGACTTTTAGCTTTGTACTTGATTTAGTGATTGCTGCATTCCGCCAAAGCCGCTAAAAAAGAATACACAGCCATATGTAATATGTTCATAATATACCTTTCAGAGAATTTTACACTCCTATTGAGGTACCACCAGTTGCTAGTGGAAAGCTTCAAATTCGAAACATACACAACACATTTCTGTGCGTTTATTATAAAAGTATTGTTCTACTTACTGATTGCAACTAATGAAGATTGTTCATCATTATTGTAAATACATTTGGATTTTTTGAATTATTATATAATTTGTTTATTTTATTTACCTAGTTATATTTTTAGCTCACCTGAGCCGAAGGCTCAAGTGAGCTTTTCTGATCAAAATTTGTCCGTTGTCTGTCGTCGTTGTAGTCGTTGTCGTTGTCGTTGTTGTCGTCGTCGTAAACTTTTCACATTTTCATCTTCTTCTCAAGAACCCCTGGGCCAATTTCATCCAAACTTGGCACAAAGTATCCTTGGGTGAAGGGGATTCAAGTTTGTTCAAATGAAGGGCTACGCCCTTTTCCAAGGGGAGATAATCATGAATTAGAGAAAAATTAATGGCATTTTAAAAAAATCTTCTCCAGAACCGCTGGGCCAGGAAAGATGAAACTCATGTGGAATCATTCTCAGGTAGTGTAGATTCAAGTTTGTTCAAATCATGACCCCCGGGGCAAGGGTGGGGCCAAAATGGCCGACCCAAGTTTTACATAGGGATATATAGGGAAACATTTTAAAATCTTCTTCTCCAGAACCACTGGGCCAGGAAAGATGAAACTCATGTGGAATCATCCTCAGGTAGTGTAGATTCAAGTTTGTTCAAATCATGACCCCCGGGGCAAGGGTGGGGCCAAAATGGCCGACCCAAGTTTTACATAGGAATATATAGGAAAAATCTTTAAAAATCTTCTTCTCCAGAACCACCGGGCAAGGAAAGATGAAACTCATGTTGAATCATCCTCAGGTAGTGCAAATTCAAGTTTATGACCCCTGGGGCAAGGGTGGGGCCAAAATGGCCGACCCAAGTTTTACATAGGAATATATAGGAAAAAACTTTTAAAAATCTTCTTCTACAGAACCAATGGGCCAGGAAAGATGAAACTCATGTGGAATCATCCTCAGGTAGTGCAGATTCAAGTTTGTTCAAATCATGACCCCCAGGGCAAGGGTGGGGCCAAAATGGCCGACCCAAGTTTTACACAGGAATATATAGGAAAAATCTTAAAAAATCAACTTCTCCAAAACCATTGGGTCAGGAAGGATGAAACATATGTGGAAGCATCCTCAGGTAGAGTAGATTCAAGTTTGCTCAAATCATGACACCCCGGGGCATGGGTGGGGCCAAAATGGCCGACCCAAGTTTTACATAGGAATATATAGGAAAAATCTTTAAAAATCTTCTTCTCAAGAACCACTGGGCCAGGAAAGATGAAACTCATGTGGAATCATCCTCAGGTAGTGCAGATTCAAATTTGTTAAAATCATGACCCCCGGGGCTAGGGTGGGGCCAAAATGGCCGACCCATTTTTAACATAGTGATATATAGGAAAAAAACTTAACAAATTTCTTCTCCAGAACCACTGGGCCAGGAAAGATGAAACTCATGTGGAATCATCCTCAGGTAGTGCAGATTCAAGTTTGTTCAAATCATGACCCCCGGGGCTAGGATGGGGCCAAAATGGCCGACCCAAGTTTTACATAGGGATATATAGGGAAACCTTTTAAAATCTTCTTTTCAAGTACTTCAAAGCTATAATTAGTGATATTTATATGGAATCATCCTCAGGTAGTGTAGATTCTAGTTTGTTCAAATGATGAATGCCTGGAGGGGGGGGGAGTAAATTCTAGCCCTATGTGCTCAGGTGAGCGCTGTGGCCCCTGGGCCTCTTGTATATTAAATGATTTTAAAGCCATTTTTAAGATGGTAATGTAGCAAAACACTTATGTTTCTGTAGTATGACACGTTTCACAAACATAATTGCAACAAACATGATATATCCGATATCAAAAGTCATAATATTGGAAGTTAAACTGTTGTGGATACGATTTCAAGAATGCTGTTAGAGAGAGTACCATTTAGACCTCATGCTCACACCAAATTAAAGAATTCAAGTAAGGGTTTTTGAGACAAATCGAAAAAGAGAATGTTAGCAAAGTTGACAATCTAGACAGAAACATTGAATCTTTTGCTTATCGCTAGGAAGGAAGACCCACTCGTTGCTTTGCAACGAGCTTTGCTCTAGTTATTATTATTATTCTTATTTTTTAGACAAATTTTGTGCACGCGATATCTCGAGAACTATTCGACGCTCTTTCTTCAAACTTTCAGGGATAATGCGCTCTCATATGCCATTGTTACATTTGGAAGAATTTTGGAACAAGTCGCTTCCGGTTCCAAGTTATGGCCATTTTTCTGATTTTAAAATGAAATTTTATCCGCGCCGTATCTAAAGAACGACTAAAGATATTAACTGGAGACTTGTTAGAGAATATAGGGCATCACTTGTAGATGTGCAATATCTCCTTTTCATGTGTCGTCAGTACTTCCTGTCGCCAACGGAAGCGATTTTAAAAACTCCAATTTTTCAACTTTTTTATTTTTCAACACTTTTCTTCAATATTAGTAAGGTTAATAGAGACTCCTCTGGAAAGATCTAATATATTATTTATTTTAAAATTGATTAACCCAGACTCTTTATATTTGCATTTAAAAATATGAAGCGGGACCAAAATGGCGACTGTCTCCGATGAGCAGATCAGAGTTTATGGGATCAGCTGAGCGTTTGGTTAAACGAAACTTATGTACCCTAAGGATAATTGAAAGGTGAAGAAATTCTTATCTTGTCACGTTGCATTTACGTTGCAATTCTGTTTCGTATTGGTTTTAATCCGAGATTTCCTCAAACGCCTACTATTGTTTTTGTCTATATCTCAAAGTAGATTACAACATGACTACAAGTGGAAATACGATTACTACTATCGTAGTAGACAAATGGTCTGATGAAGAAGTCAACAGAAGGGCAGAAATAGATTACATGGACATGCATATATATGGAATTGCATGGAATAAAAAGTTGAATATACATGTATATACATTTAGAGATAAAGAAAGTAAACAGCATCATCTGTTCTTCAGTAATAAATTTTCTCTACTAACAATCTCCATGACGCTCTTTATTTCAGGCAATGAGTACAAAGTAAACATCAATGATGGCTGATTGAATTGTGCGTGTATACTTGATTGATTGATTGTATGTTATTTTACGTCCCATTCCAGAATTGTTCACTCATACAGATACACTGTATCGGTAGAGGGATTCAAATCATCTTTACTCGTTATTAAGGTCATTCGTCTTCACGTTCGATTTTCATGCAGGTGACCTGGGTTCAATCCCTCGTGTGTCCAATTTTTTAAAAACACTTTTTTTTCAGATTTTACAATTTTTTTTCTTCAGAATCGGACGGAAGACCTCTCGTTGCTCGCAACGAGATCGTATCTAGTTATAATACTAGTTGGTCCTGATTTTAAACTAAAATCGTACTGTCTCAGGTCTCCCTTAACAAATATTATATGTAACGCATGAAGAAAATTCTTCTAAAATATCTGGAGTAACATTAAAATATTAACCAGGAGACAAAAAGTCAGTAAAAATTTTTCTCTACTTTTGTTTTTAAAACACCACGGAGTCTTATTAAAAATACAGCAGTTAGATCGTTGTGTAAACAACAATCAAAAAGTCTGCAGCATTTAAAACTGTGGTCAATAAAATAATTGTAATTCTTGTTTTAGAGCCAGTGATGTTTGTTTGTTTATATGTTGTTTGACGTCCCTCTCGATAATTTTTCTCTTTTATGGAGACGCCACCACTTGCGGGTGGAGAGATGCAAATTTTTCCTATACTCGGCACTCAGGGTCACTGAACAGGGAAGGATCTTTTTCGTGCAAGCACCAACTGCGACACGGGACCTCGGTTTATACGGTCTCATCCGAAGGGCCTGTCTCCACATCAACAGTGGGATTCGAACCCGCGACGTTAGGATAAACTCCTTTCGTCACGACTCTAAAGCAGACGCACCAACCACTGCGCCACGCGGGCGACAAGCCAGCGATAGATCGTCTTAAAAAATTCTAAACAAATAAAAGTCTATGACATACAGATCCCTTATTTAAAATATTCCCAACCTCTGAAGCCTTTACAAAGTAAGGTTCTGTAATCAATTTGCATAACATTCCCAAAGCTCTCAAAAGACAAAATAACCTTATTTTGCAGGGAAAGAACAATGAAATTCTGTAAAAAAGAGTACAAACTTTTCAATGAAAACATATATTGTAATAATAGTTTATGGATAACAAAAAAGTATCTGCAGCATTATGAATGAAACACTAAACCTGTTTCCTCTAAAATTAATAATTGGATGTTTTTCTATTCCATGGTATTTCATGAAAAATATCTAAAATATTTGGATCTAGCTCCAGCACAATCTTTGTAAAAAAGACTTTGAAAAAAATTATTAAAAGCTAAACAATAAAAGATTCTTTCAAGGAATTAGAATACACATTAAAATTTACATCTAACTCCTCAGTATAAAATGCTTCTACAAAGCACACTTCAGGAAACTGTAAAAGAGGATGAACGCAACATTTAAAAAGAATTAGCAGTATGGAAGATATCTTTGCTTAAAATGTCCTTAACTTTCTGTTCAGTTGCACGTCTGTCTTTCATAAAACAGAAAACTGAATTTAAAATAATTGTAGCATCACTTTTGCTAGAAGATAAATCATTTAAAATCTGTATATTTGTATAATTGAGTGATTTATAATTTAATTCACTCTTACAATTACAAAACTCTCACACCTCCGTAAAAATCTTTTCTCCTGTGTTAATTTTAACACCAAAAAATGTTTCCCGGTTTTAGTTGTTGCATCCCTGTGCATAATTGTATTTGTACATATTCAGCTGATTTCTTGCAACAACACCCATTTCACTAGTAAAAACAGCTGCCGTACTTTTGCTAGGTATTTTTTTTACATTATTAATATCAAACAAATTTAAAAACATCTTCAAAAAGTGGAGCAATATGTACAATGCAAACATAATGGTTTCTAAAAATAAAATTCTCAATTTAAAATTGAAAAGCTTTCCTTTTGATATATCTTGGAAATCTGATTTTATTTTCTAAATGTACAAAGTCATGAGATTTCTTTTTATCATTCTCTTTTTCCGATAACAGAAAAACCATTTCTCTTTTCTAATATTCTCTACATATGTTTTAAAACTATTACATTGCACAATTTTTTCCTTTTTTGGATTTTTTATTTCTTTCTGTTTTAAAACTTCCACCTCTTGCTTTAAAATTTCAATTCTTTTCTTTTTGCTTTTGAGTTCCTATTCATGTTCCAATCTTCCCAAGTCAAGGGTTTCTGATCCACTCCCTCCAGCTTTATGTGGATCGGAGTGGATCAGAAACCCTAGACCTGGGTAGATGTCATGTTCCGAATGTTTATGGATCTTAAAAAGTCATTCAAAGCTGAATTTTCTCTCTTTAAATGTATAATTGCTATTTCTTGTTCATTATTTTTTCCCCTGTAATTCTTGAGATTTTATTATTAAGGTCTTCCGTTTCCTTCTACTGATTCTGATGATTAAGATTATTCTTATTATTAAGGTCTTTCGTCTTCACGGAAGCCTTATAGTGATTGTATTGTTTCTTATTATTAAGGTCTTCCGTCTTCACGGAAGACCTTATAGTGATTCTACTGTTTCTTATTATTATTCTTTCTTTTGACCAAAATTTTGTGCAGGCGATTTCTCGAGAACTATTCAGCCGTTTTCAATGAAATTTTCAGGAATAAAAGATCATTTAATGAATTTTATATAAAATTCCGATTTTTTGAAAATTCGCTTCCGGTGCCAAGTTATGGCCAATTTCCTGATTTTAAAATGCAATTTTGTCGCGCACTTTTATGGAAAATAGTTGAGGATATGAACTGGAGACTTATTGGAGATGATAGATCATGACTTTGTGGTTTGCAGAATTGCCTTTTCATGCGTCATCAGCACTTCTGGTTTTTGCCGGAAGCATATTTAAAAAATGCAATTTTTCATTTTTTTTGTTTTTTGATATTTTTCTTTGATGTTTTTAATTTAAATAGAGACTCATTTGCAAATGCGTAATTTGTAATTTCTTTTAGAATCAAAACAGACAATCTCGAGATATTCGCAATTAAATATTTGAAGCGGTGTTTTCAATGGCGAATGGTTAGCGCGTTGGATTGTCACACGGGCGACCCGGGTTCGCTCCCCCGAATGTCCGATTTCTTTTATCACTTTTTCTGCGAGATTTTTCGTTTTTTATTTCAGAATCGGACGGAAGACCTCTCGTTGCTCGCAACGAGATCGTTTCTAGTTATTATTAAGGTCTTCCGTCTCCACGGAAGACCTTATAGTGATTGTATTGTTTCTTATTATTATTATTATTCTTTTTTTGACAAAATTTTGTGCACGCGATTTCTCGAAAACTATTCAGCGGTTTTTAACGAAACTTTCACAAAATATGCGTCTTTACATGAAGTTGTGCAGTCTGTAATTTTTTTTGGAAAATTCGCTTCCGGTGCCAAGTTATGGACGATTTCCTGATTTTAAAATGCGATTTTGTCGCGCACTTTTATCGAAAATGGCTGAGAATATGAACTGGAGACTTATTGGAGATGATAGATCGTGACTTTCTGGTTTGCAGAATCGCCTTTTCGTGCGTCGTCAGCACTTCCGGTTTCTGCCGGAAGCATATTTTAAAAATGCAATTTTTCATTTTTTTTTTGTTTTTCAATATTTTTCTTTGTTGTTTTTAATTTAAATAGAGACTCATTTGCAAATGCGTAATATGTAACTTTTTCCAGAATCGAAAAAGGCAATCTCGAGATATTCGCATTTAAAAATTTGAAGCGGTGTTTTCAATGGCCGAATGGTTAGCGCGTTGGATTGTCACGCGGGCGACCCGGGTTCGCTCCCCCGAATGTCCGATTTTTTTTATCACTTTTTCTGCTACATTTTTCCTTTTTTATTTCAGAATCGGACGGAAGACCTCTCGTTGCTCGCAACGAGTTTCTTTTCTAGTTATTATTATTATTATTATTCTTTTTTTGACAAAATTTTGTGCACGCGATTTCTCGAAAACTATTCAGTGGTTTTCAACGAAACTTTCACAAAAAATGCGTCATTACATGAAGTTGTGCAGTCTATAATTGTTTTTGGAAAATTCGCTTCCGGTGCCAAGTTATGGACAATTTTCTGATTTTAAAATGCGATTTTGTCGCGCACTTTTATCGAAAATGGCTAAAGATATGAACTGGAGACTTATTGGAGACAATAGGTCGTGACTTTCTGGTTTGCAGAATCACCTTTTTGTGCGTCGTCAATACTTCCGGTCATTACGAGATGCAAATTTAAAAAATTGTATTTTTCTAACTTTTTTGTTTTTCAATATTTTTCATTTATATTTAGTATGTTAAAATAAATCTTTCTTATAATGCTCACTATATAATTTGTTTGAATATTGATAAATCGAAACTCTAGATATTAGCATTTAAAAAGCTGAAGCGAGTCCAAGATGGCGGCTGTCCCTGTCAACTCCGACATTTCGCAATAGGGGTTTACGGAGTCAGCCGAGCGTTTGCTTGAACGAAAGTAACACAAGAAAAATGAAATGTAAAGAAATACTTGGATTGTCACGTCGTAGTTACGTTGCAGTTCTTTGTCAAACTATGTCCTTCTTAAAGGTCATCTATAATTAGATTTGGCTGGTTCTCAAAGTAGAAAAAGAAAAGACTAAATGTGGAAATGAAATTCGATACCTAATACCTTCTGATTTGCAACACGTGAAAACAGATCTTAAATCATAGTTATAAGTAATAGTTTTTCTAGAAACAATGTCAATGAATATAGTAAGTATAGAAATAACAAACTGATTTTCCAATGCACACTTTTGTCATATCAAAATGATAGAAAAGACAAAATAAGATAACAATTTTTTTAAAAGATCGCTAAATGGAGTTTATATTAACATTCTTGTTTCAAAGATCTGATTCAAGTTATTGAGCATAAATGGTATCCGATTCCTTGATTGTCTTCGGGCAACACATGTTTTTCGGCAAAACATTTTAACCTTTTCATAAAAACTAATCGGGATAGTTCACTTAGGGGATAAACAGGAAATTTTAAAAAAAGTTAAATTCAATAACTGTTTCATTGCTTTAGTGTTACTTGCTTATATACAATATGAAATTTGTAAAATGTGTTAAATATACTTTCTTCACCTTGATATTTTAGCTATAAGAACGATCTTTTTTCTTTCCATCGAAGCAATCACACCTATTAAATGGAACATTCTAAAGAAAAGGCGCGAAGATTTACTCGAGGCGTTTGACGCAAAATTATGAATAGTGATTCGCCTTTCATTATTCCAAGACAGATGTACTGTTGCAGAAATATATACAAATACATTTAGAGCTGTGGTCCCAATAGCGTAATAGTAAGCGCATTGGATTTTCACTCTGGCAAATCGGGTTTAATCCCCTTGTTTCCATAAAAAGTTTGATTACTTTTTTCAGCTCGAGTTTGCGGGTTTTTTTTTTCACAATCAGACAGAAGACCTCTCGTTGCTCGCAACGAGTTTCTTTTCTAGTTCTTTTTTTTTTCTTCCTAGACGCCAACTATGAGGCCTCATATCTCGCTCATTTCTCAATGGATTTTGCTCAAATTTTCAGATATTATAGACGATAATTAACTCTATCAGAATACTGCCTAACATTTCAAAAATTTACTTCCGCTTATGAGTTATTCCCCTTTAAACGAAAAATTATAGGCTTTCATTTCCAGATAAAGGCTCAGAGACCACTAGAGCTGGAGCAGAAATTTTACTGTTTTTAGATAACAGAAGGATTGAAGTTGTGCACATCGGTTTTTGTTTTTCGATTTCTGTATTCAAAATGGCGCTATATAGGGGTCAAAAATTAGAACGCTTATAAAAGCGAAAAATTACACATATTTTTTCCTTTATATCTTGAAAACTAAAAATATTTTGTTAAGACATGTAGAACAAAAGTTGTGCAAAATTGCAGGGGCTTTCATATAATACTACTCAAAAGGGGCTGGCCCCTATAATTAGGGATTTAGGGAACTTGAAAGCTTTTGATTTTTAACTCGAAAACGGTAAAAATTTCGATCTGGATCTTACGATCAAAATTGTTCTTTGATACCTTTTTGATCTGATGAAAATGTTGTTTTGCTCGATTATACCGGGGGTATTGCGTAACACGAAGAAGAAAGCAGGCCAGGTAAACAGGTAGCGTTTTTTATTTGGAAAAGAAATCAGACCTCTTCATGTGTATAATTTACACAGACTTCCTATCAATAATATACCCTATGGTATTTACTGTTAAATTTCTTCTAAAAAGGTCTTTATACATGCTTTACGGTTCACTATTAATTTTTTTTAAAACAATTTGTCTTTCTTTTTATGTAATATTAATTAGTTTTATAGTGAACACGTCTTCATCGGAATATATTAAATCTATCTTTCTACATTAATTATTATTGTAAGTAATTTTAAACTTTATTAATCGAATAATTCACGATCATTTAGTTGATCTCCACGTTCGCCTAGATGTTATGTAATCCAACGCGCTTATCCCACGGTGCCTATCGAGGTCACTAGTGTACCAGCCACTTGTTGTCGTAAACAAAGCAAGTGTAAGTGTCTGCATAGTCTGTGATCGTGTATAAAATCCATTGTGTACAAAGACCCATCAATTAATAGAAAATTGTGTTTTTAATTAATCCAATCAATAAGAATAATTCACCGATCTTACACTAAATCGCAATTTCTAACACTGCATAAAATCATTTTGAATTTTGATCGCTTTCTTTGGCCTGTTCATCTATTCCGTGTTAATGTATTTTATTAAAATTGTAATTGAAAAGGGGCTTCGGCAAATAATTATAATTAGTGATGGAAGTCTTGAGATAGGTAATGTACTATATGTTCGTTTTATTTTTACCATCACTCTTTTGTTTCTCCATTATTTTTTTAACGTGCGTGGCCACAGAGAGCCGCAGGCATGTCGAATGTTAAAAATACATCGTGTACTCCAATAGTGGAATCATGTCGCCTCTTTCATATTACCGAATGACGGGAATTTTTTTAGGTTTATAAATCCGTTAAATTTAAACGCGTAAAATTTCACACAATTTATAAAACGGCTCGTATAAATTTTTAACATGGTATGTGTAAAAGTAATGCTAATTGCTATTAAGCTCATGTACTCCATGGAGGCTATATAATTAGTATACTGTTAGTATTTTGAGCACTTTTAAGCCAATCATCGATTGGGATCATACAAGTAAATCTCAATTAACTTGTATATAAATTATAAACACCGTCAATTAATTTATCAGTTAGACCGACCTGGTTACTCGTTTTAAGTTTTTTTTTTCGAGACGCATAACTTCTGATAAATACTTAATAATTACAGGTCTTCAATTAAATGAATACCCGTGTTTTCAATCTTGGACACTCTCTTCTACTTCCGAGTGCATTGAATAAAGCTTCGACCTCTTAATACGCTGTACTTGAATACTTTCACTTCAGTTATGTTAGTTTGAGTTGTCTCTCTTTGTTTTCTGTAAATATACCAGACGTGCACGTGTGCCTATAGCTATGTGTTTAAAAAACATGAATAAATGAATAATACATTGCTTATGTATATAAAGGTTATTAAAAAAACTATACAATTCATTATGTAATTTGTTGCATTGTTTATATTGATATATCAATTTGATAACTCTCTCTCTCTCTCATAGAGTTTTTGGACACATTATTTGTACGAATGCATTCAATATGATCTGGAATTTTAGTCTGATGTTTTTAATTTTTACGGACATATTCAATTTGTAAAAGATAAACATGTAAAAATTTAAATCACCATTTTTGGACCGAAATTCGTAAAAATATACAGCAGTAAAAATTACTCGTTATATGGTATTTTATTTCACTTTATCTCATATTTGTTTTAATCAATCGTATTCGCTTGTGCATTTATTAATTTCAAGTTTTATACCTGATGGAATCAGGTGCTTTGGATCCTTTTCATGCCAGCACCTACATGTACCACGACACAAGACCTTGATTTATCCGGTCTCATCCATAGGATCGGTCTCCATGCATTATTTCACAACTCTCCAAATTTCAAATAAAACATTCTCATTGAACCTTTGATGCTTCCCCATAAAAAGGCTGTGCATATATTGTTTGTCATGTACGTCTCCCATTTTCCGTCTGTCCCTTCGTACCGCTTTGCGTTAACCTCAGTTCAAAGCTCAATTTAAAAGAAACTGTTCAATTTTTTTATATTAAACGTCCTATGCTGATTAACATTGATGAGAGCTATTTTCGTGCATCGACATATTTTGACTTTGACCATTCCTTTGAACTTAATCTCACCTTTATTAAATCTGTCTAAAGAGACCATTCAAGATAGTATCATCAAACTTCATGTGCCGATACATGTATGTACTGATATGTGCCGATACGTACTATAGGCTACACGTTTGTAACTGCATCAACATTTTGTTTTACCTTTCCTATGACCTTAACCTAATTATTCTCAAGTTAGTGTTTAACTCAGAAACATATAAAACTTTTTTTTTTACTTGCCTGAAAAAATTTGACAAGCAAACCAAAAAAAAGTTAAAAAGTTTCCCTAACTCGAAAATCCTATTTCGGGGGGGGGGGGGGGGGGGGGGAGGTAGTAGCCAACTTTTTCAAAGGCAAGTTATCTTCACTTCCAAAATTTTTTTACTACTTTTACTACATTTTCCTACAATTCCTTCATATCACTATACTATGGTAAAAAGTGGGAAGGCCAACCATCCTTTCAATTAACATTTCCTATACTAAAGGTAATGTTGATGAAAAAAGTGCCCCCCCCCCCCCGGATGCTACAGTACCGACCAGACCCAACCTGACACAAAGCAGTCCCGGGGACTGCTCTGGGACTGCTAAGCAGTCCCACAGCGGTCCCAGAGCAGTCCCAGGGCAGTCCCACAGCAGTCCCAGAGCTGTCCCAGAAAAATTATGAAAATTCAGCTATACAGCAGTCCCAGCGGTCCCAGCAGTCCCAGTAGGCAGGGTTTAAATAACTAGTGGGAGGAGCTAAGCAGTCAGTGAGATTCTCAATAAACAATGTATTGAATCGCTCGAGTGCGTCAGTACGGCAGTAGACGGCGACGAAGCGTGATCGACCAACATGTACACTCTACATTGTAGTAAAGAGAAAAACAATACTGTATTCAAAGTACCTGTGTGACATGCACTCATTACTTATACATGTATTTCTACATGTACATTAATAAGAAAGTCTTTGTTTATCATTACACAAGTGAAAAGAAAAAAATCATTAAGTGGTCATGCACGCGGTGTTTAAAAACGGTTAAAATATACACTGTCTTATTCCATCAGGGATCGTTTTTCATAATTTTTTTTCTTTGGCTATCAACTTTTTCAATATTATTAAGTATTAATAATCGATTTGTGTTTAATTTAAAAATGAAAAATGTTAACTATACAGTACATGTATCGCGAATGATTAATTCAGCTACATGATCCATGCAACATCAGAGTCTAACTTTTAGAAAATAAAACTTTGAATTCCACTTCCAAGTGTTATTAATTTACAATGTATAAATGATTGGTGAACATGTATATGAGTAATATTGTATCAGAATTAAATTTTATTTCAAATCAGCACAGTAGACATGTTTTTAATCCGAATGTAAAGTACACCGTAAATAGACCATTTATGAATGTTGTGTGACCGTGAAATCAGGCGTACATGTACGTCCCTGTAATTCAGTTAGTATTTAGCTCAGACAGTTCTGAAGAAAAATATATATTTTTACTCAACTTCATATACTAATACACACTTATGAGAGCTATCCAAACCTTAGTGTGGATTAGATGCTCTAACCACTGTGCCTCACGGGCGACCTTCGGTTTTGAAGAATCCATTCAAGACGTTTTTATCAAACTTTAGTATCCTGATACATTTTCAGATGATTTTGATCTTCACTTTCCTGTGACCTTGACACCACCTGTCTTAAATTTGCAATTTGCTTAGTATTTAAGAAACCATTTGAGATATTTTTATGTAAGTTTATGCCTATATGCATTATTTGAACGGATTTTTATAATCTATATCCATATTTAAGATTTCAATTTTTAAGATACTATTAGAGATATTCTCAACAAACGTCAATACACTTATACAGAATTAATGTTGCATTATTTACTAATATACACTGGGGCGGGGCATTCATGTCCTATAGATATATTTCTAGTAAAATCATTATGTAAATCATAGTTTTGAACCTAATAAATTCTTTGGATTCGATATATGTTCAGAAAAAAATATTTTGACTGAACAGATCCAGTCTTTTGGACAAGTCACTGTTACTGACAGAGAAACTTTAAATTCTCAATCGTATTTGTACCAGTGAAACATTGCTCATATAATACAGGGTGGGGCATGACCTTCACTCAAGTTCAAGGTCACTTAAGATGAGATGTTTTGGGTAGATATGTGGACTAAAGGAATATCTAAAAAAAAAAACATACGGGAACTTTTCCAGTCGGTAATAAACAGATTATGTATTTTTATAACAGAGTTTGTCATTGCTTGTCGCAAGGTCATTTAGAAAGTTCAAGGTCATGCACATAACATTCCTTTACAGTCTTTTTCCTGTATAAACATTGTAAGTTGCTTCCTTAACAAGCCTCTAGGTTGCTTATTTATTTATAACTTTAGAATTGTTTGACCTAGACTCAAGGTTACGTCTTCCATTCCGTAGCTCCAACGGAAGACCTATTCGTTGCTTTGCAACGAGCTCGGCTCTAGTTTTATCTTCTTTTTATTTCTGAACTGTATCTCCTTTGGTCTTCCTTTCTTTCTTTGAAGTTGGTAATTAAGGTAATCCGTCCCTCTGGTTTAAAAAAAATGATGTATTTTTCACCAATATTGTTCAGCTTTTCTTTAGTACTTGTTATGATAAAGAATTGATAATTATTTACCAGTGTATCCAGGTGATCTTATTAGATAATTGATCATTTCATATACAGTAAATAAAAGAAAACAAAGAGTGTTGTCTCTGTTTCTGCAGATTGTATTTGATATAGTGTATTTTGACTTGTTTCCTGTTGAAAGAAGCATAAAAATAAATAGCATTGCATCCAATCAAATATAATAGCTAAAGACAGAAATCAAACCAACATCAGTTTTCAGGATCAAGAGTTATCTCTCTTCAATGAATTTTGAAACAGCAGTTATAATAGGTGTGCGTTTAGTTAATCTTGGCTTGCCATGAAAAAGTCTCTGTAAATAAGCTACATATTCTATTGATATGCCAGTTGAAGATGTTTCAAAGCTAGTCCTGAAAAAGATATCCTATTACACATGCTTTCTGAAATGATGCGATTCTCAACTAATGGCATGAGAGTTTGTAGATTTTGCTTTGAATTTTCCAACTGCTTCATGACATCAATAATGTACTTCATAGTGAAACTATCCTGAAGGTAAAATGAGTCAATATTATGATGCTCAACTACTTTCTCAAGTATCTAAAGTCTTCAACTGCATCATGTGCACTAAACGTGCACCCAAGAATATCCTTTACCAAAGTCTCCAATGAAATGTTCAGATGAGATTCAGATGCATGTTCTTTCAGAATTGGTGTCGCAAAACCCACAAATAATTTTTCCTTGTTTCTCTTTCCCACTACCCAGTACTGATCTACCAAATTTAAGGCTGTCAAACTTCTTGGCATTATGAGCGAACATCACTGGACGTTTCATAGCAGAATTCTTCAGACAATCAGAGAATGATGCCAGGCACATCTCTGTAGAAACAGCTGGTAAGGCAACACCATTCTCGTACAGCAGTGTACCATCATAAGTCAGTCCTGTTATCTTTGATGCCATTGGATTGATGTTGGTTGTTGGAAGAACATACTGGTCTAATTCAGTTTCTCCATACCTTGCAGCCAGTTGAATAATGCATGCTGATAATCCTGAAAAATAGCGAGTATATATATATGTGATATCAGGTTATACCATCATGTGACCAGTTTTTCAGAAAATATGTGATATTCTCCACTCAACTAGCCTTTCCTTTCCAGATCAAAGTAAAACCTGCTGTATTGACAAGGAGGCTGTGGAGTTTGTTGTAGATGTTCCGGAAATGATTGTATGGTTTCTATGTCACTATCTGGAATACTGCTGGTACATGTAGTAGAAAGCTCACCACTTTTGTATGTCATCCCTTCTCTTGTCTCCGACGAAGATGCAGATTTCTTAGTTCAACTCTTCTCTTGAATTCCTTGGTACAATACTTCTCTGCATTGCTCTGACTTTTCCGCATTTTTCTGTCAGCGTGTTTCACTGTGAATGACCCAGGCGACAAACTCAACCTATCATTTATTAGGTCACCTGAGTCACTCAGGTGACCTATTGCCATCCGTGTTTGTCCGTCGGCGTCCGTCGTCCGTCGTGTGTTAACATTTGAACATTTTCAGCTTCTTCTCTGAAACCGCTAAACCAATTTCAACCAAATTTAGTATACAGCATCTGTGGGTGAAGGGGAACAAAAATTGTGAATTTCATGGTCCCTGCCCCCCTTGGGCCTGAGGGGTGGGGCCAAAACCACTAAAATTAATGCAATCTTTAAAAATCTTCTTTACTCCTGGAAATCAAGCAAACTGTTTGCATGATTGTAATCAGCAATGAGTCCTCTACCAAAATTGTGAAATTCATGGCCCTGGGGTCAGGGGTTCTAGTGTTAGGGCGGGGCTAAATAAGTAGGTAGTGAAAATGCATTATTTCTTTGAAAATCTTCTTCTCTGCTCCTGGGTATTAAATAAACCAACTAAGTACATAGTTATGATGAGCAAGAGTGCCTCTACCAAAATTGTGAATTTTATGGCCCCAGGGTCAGGGGTTCTGGTGTTAGGGCGGGGCTCTATTGATTATATAGTGAAAATACATGAATTCTTTGAAAATCTTCTTCTCTGCTCCTGGTTATTAAATAAACTAACTAAGTCCATAGTTATGATGAGCAAGAGTGCCTCTACCAAAATTGTGAATTTTATGGCCCCAGGGTCAGGGGTTCTTGTTTTAGGGTGGGGCTCTAATGATTATATAGTGAAATGCATGAATTCCCTGAACATCTTATCTTTGCTCCTGGTTAATATGCTAATGATGTAATTACATATTTAAGGCCAGGATTTATTTTATTTTCAGTTTTACAAACCCTCCGCTCAAAGTTTTTAATTTTTAGAAAGAAAAAAAAATTCTTTCCGATGTCAAATTTTAGTCGGGATCGAGATTTCAAATTTACGAACTCGCACTTCCGGTTCTACGATGAAACGGCGGGTAAAAAAGCTAGTTCTGAGAAGATGGCTTGGTTTAGTGTAAAATTCATCGATAAGAGTGCCATTCAAAACGTTTCACCCGTTCAAACGACAAATAAAATGCTGACGACTTTGTTGCACAATGACATGCTGGTGAGATAATTATGTATTCGTTTCAAAAGTATCTGTAAATTATTCCCCCCCCCCAGGTTTTAAACTGCCCGTGGTAGCTATTGCATATTGCCAGCGACATTGTTTAGGTCTCTGTTATAGCTTACAGTCTAAGCATCATTCTTGCTTATGCATCAGATGTAATGAATAAAACTTTGGGAGAAGTTAAGTCCATTTGAGGAAGAAATAAACAATAACCTGTAGAAATAAAAAAAAAATCAACTATTAAAAGGCAAGAATATACAAATATATACAGGCATGTAGTATCATTTGTATCAGCCAGAAAAATTATTTCACACTTAATTGAAAAAATGTTCACCCTACTCCCCAATACTCCCTGTCTGTTTTATGATAGGAATTATAATCTTAGGCATCAAGTAAATTTTAGAACAATGTCTACACTATTGAAAGACTTTTTATATTACTGGCCCAAACTGGCAGATGATGAAATAAGCAATTAAATGTTCTACTTTCCTATTTGTAAGCACTATGTGTCCAGTGGTAAGGAGCCTGTTAGGATAGCATAAAAAAGAATGTACAAATGTTAATAATTGATTTATCAAATTTTTTTTATTTCCTTCTCCTTCGGGACTTTTTTATTCTCATGTTCATAACTAAACCTAAACATAAAAAAAATGCTGGCCTTATAATGAAGAAAAGGGCCTCTTTCAAAATAGATAATTTCAGGGCCGCTGGGTCAGGGGTACCGGGGGGTACTTTGACTAAAAATAAATTAATGCTTTGAAATCTGCCCTTTGATAAGCAATGGTGCCTCTTTCAAAATTTGTGAATTTCATGGCTTTTGGATTAAAACACGAACCAAATACAATCGCTGGAAAGTTGTTACATTATTCTCAGGTGACCTATAAGGCCCGTGGGCCTCTTGTCTATAAAATAACAGGAAAGAAATGTCATAAAAATGAGTTGACATAACATATATAAATATACTTATTATTCACACCGCGGCCATTTTGAATCCAAAGCAAGGCTAGGAACGCAAACATGGCAGCATTCTCAAAGTCGAAGGAAGAGTCTGGCGCTTGGAGCAAAAACCTACAGTAAGTCCCTCTTCTCACTCAGGATAAGGTGGAAATGGGCCAATGAAACCGCAAAAATCCCACAGTCAAAACAACAGAAGGGTTACGGGAACTTCATAGAAGATATATACATGAGGTCGAAAGTAAGTGCCTGCTCGAGATTGAATGTGTTTACAAGCACGATGATATAACAATCATTGGTTGGATGATATTTATTTAAATGCATAATTAAACTAAGGTCATAAATTTAAACATGTGCTATTATTTATCGGTAGTGCTTAAAGAGTAATAATAATATGAATTAAAAGTGACGTACATTTAATTAACTGAGTATCTACTGGCATTGCCCGAATTTTCTCGAGAATCCTACAAGCTGGAATATTATCGCAGATATGCTTATGGTGTGAACATGAATTGCATTATCATATTTATTTTGGGTTAAATATAAATCTTGACTTAAGTTTTTATAATACTGTTGTCTCTTGTCTGTAGTACAAACATGCAAGGTTGCTGTTCGTGTCAGGGCCAAGGCCTTCCCATCCATGAAAAAAAATAACCCACCATATAAATTAATGGTTGGCTAGCTCAGAAGTTTAATTGTTATTTATTGTTACATGTAGTTTGTTGGTTGTTGGGTCTTTTATTTTTAAATTGCTGTATTTTTTCCCCCTTGCATTTCTTTAATGATATTAACTTCCTGAATGATTTAAATTTGAGAGAGTTATGTAAAGATTTTGAAAAAAAAATCACCAAAAATATGGGGGGGGGGTCCAAGTAATTAATAAAGAACACGGTGTAGACTAAGAATCACTGCATTTGCATAATTTTGACATGCCACCAGTTTCAAATTGCCAGTTCTCATTTAAATTGTGATTTTTGTTTGTATTATTTTTTTTTTAATTCTTCTATTTTAATATAACGAATACAATTATATAATCGTGTTGCTTTTTGCGTGCACTATGCCTAAATAGTAGTCAGGGTTTGACACATGGTTCACTCCCCAGTATGGGCGTTGTCAGATTTTCTTCAGAAATGGAAGCTGTGCACTATTTCGGCATAGTGTGCTTACGCTTAGCTATATAAATCATTAGAACACTTTGCGATAATGGTTGGGTTTGT